>NW_007247010.1:197649-199659 GCF_000164805.1 Carlito syrichta | reverse complement strand
TGTTATTTATTTCCATTACAGTATTCTTTACTGCTGTTATTTCTGACATCAGCTCCTTCCAATTTTCCTCTTGTCTCTCCTCAATTTTTTAAATTCTCTCTATTAATGTCGTGATGTCTGGGTTTGTTGCATGTGACCAGTCATTCTGGGGGCTCTTCATTGTTTGTGTTCTGGAGTCTGTTTTCTGTGTCTGATCTCCCAGGGGTCTGTGTGAGACCTATATTCTTCTTTTGGTTTTTCTTCATTTGTGCGTTTTTTTTCCCTCCCTACTTTTTCCTTCCCTCCACATCACCGTCTTCTTTAGTTCTGTTATTCGGGGTAGAGGGATTGGTTTTACTTCTGTTTGTTCAATCTCCTATTCTTCTTATGTATGCTCTCTTACTTTGTTCAATTCTGGAGTTGCACTGTAGGTTGGGGGTGGTCCTTTTTGCAGTTTTGAGATTTACTTAAAGGGGGAACTGTGATTCAAAATCTATCTGCAGGTCCTGGTATCTGCTGACAGGTGTATGGATAATCTGAGACCCACTTCCCAGTGCCTTGGCATCTGTCCATGCAGTGGGGTTGTAGGTTTACTCCCTGAAATAAAATGTGGTTAGCAGAGGTAAGAGAATGGAGCAGACGGGGTTGGGGGGGAAGAGGGGGGTATAGAGAGAGAGGTGTAAGGGGGAAAACAGACGAGTGTATCAACAAATAGAAAGAGAGACCTAAACTGTAACAGATAAAAACAATAGACCACGGCTACAAACTAACCAGCTCCCATACAAAAAAAAATTAAAACATACAATGATGCTAACATATAAGCTAACCAACCACCTTATCGGTGTGCTGTTCCTCTATACAAAGATATGGTTTACAGAGAGGAGAAAAGAGAAGAAAAGGAAGAGGAAAAAAAAGGGACAAAACAATAGGAATAGAATCAAGTCATTAAACTAACAGAACCAATCGAGCTCACTCTGAGACTTTTCCTTTAAGTCCAAAGTCCTTTCAGCTCTGAATTATAGCTGTCTTCTCAAGCTGGTAAATAAGTTCACAGTTGGGGTCAGTTGCCCCTGGCCTGCTGTGAAGGACAGTTCAGATCACCCTCAGTTCACCACTCAAATCTGGCCTGTGTCTGTTTTTCAAGCTTGTTTTTCCCATTTTGGTGTTGTTATCTTGAATCGCCAGCAGGTGGTGCTATCTCAACTGCTCACCCCAGAGGAGGTGGAGGTGGACAGGAGCTGGGCAGAGGCTGGAGATGGAAGCCTGCCTCTGGGCACACGGGAGGAGACCCACGGCTAGCAGGACATCAAGGTGGCAGCAGAGGTGGCAGTGATCCCAGCAGATCTTGCCTGCAGGGACTTCAAGGACTGAAGTCATGAATCGCCTCAGGCATCGGTGGCGCGATGCGCTATGGCTGCCATGGAGGCTGCAGTGGGCCGGCGGCTGCTGTGTCTGCAGCTGCAGTGGCTGATCAGACTGCCGCGATGCCCAGTGGTGGCGACGGCCAAACTCCACATGAAGAACAGGCTGCCTGCCAATGTTGGCATCCATAGCCCCCGGGGAGAGAACCAGAGACCCTCTGTGTTCTCCTTTGCATAGGGTCTCATAGACCAGGCTGCCCCATCGCCATCTTGCTGGAAGTCATATCATGCTATTTAAAGCTGCTGCACCATAGAGCTGATCTCTGACCTGAACCTGCCAGTCAGGGGGAGCCTCGTGGCTGAACAGCAGGCGCCCGGTCTTTGTCACCGACTGTAGTTCCCGCTACTTGGAAGGCTGAGATGGAAGGATCACCTGAACCCAGCAGGCCGAGGTTGTGGTGGTTGGGAGCATGCCACTGTACTCCAGCCTGGACAACACAATGAGATCATGAATCTCAATGCTGCACACAAAAAACGCCGACCTCCATGAGGGTTCCTCTCCAGCCAATGCCTGTTTTCTCTTTTATAATTCCTTTTTTTTTTTGGTTTTTTTTTTTTTTTTGAGTTGGAGTCTCACTCTGTCGCCCCAGACTGGAGTGCAGTGGCCGCT
>NW_007247010.1:129670-197251 GCF_000164805.1 Carlito syrichta | reverse complement strand
TTTGTTGCTGGGCTCGGTGGCTCAGCCTGTAATCCCATGCCTTTGGGAGGCTAAGGTGAGTGGATTGCTTGAGCCTGCGGGTTCAAGACCTGCCTGGGCAACTTGGCGAGACCTCATCTCTACAATAAATCAAAATTAGCTGGGCATGGGAGCACGTGCCTATAGTTCCAGCTACTCGGAAGGCTGAGGCGGAAGGATCTCTGGAGCCCAGCAGGTCGAGGCTGCGGTGGCTGGGAGCAGCCACTGCACTCCAGTCTGGGTAACAGAGTGAGACTCCAACTCAAAAAAAAAAAAAAAATTTACATCTGTTGAGTAAATGAGTTGACGGTATCAAGTCTATGTTGTTTATAGTGCAAAATAGTCTGGCATTTTAATGGAAAGTTTACTGATTCTAGCTGAGTCATTCACTTAGTCTTGAGCTGGAAATTATCTCAGAAACAGCTGAGAGTGACATCATTGTGGCCATTTTAAAAGGGAGGAGAACAAGGGTACTTCAGGCTGCTTCAGGAAGACTAGAATGGAGACCTTCACAGAAGGGAGAGGCACCTTATCAGAATGAAGTGTGATCCAGTAGAATGGAGTTAATCAAAGATAGGCTAAACAAAGATGAATTCGGTATATTGTAACTTTTGGAAATGGAGTAGCAAAGTAGCAAATTGTGTTGTTTGTAAACACTGGGACCTGACTTAAGAGTGAATCCCCTTGTAAAGGTAAAACTGAAGGACTGTCAGCATAAATGTCTTAGAAAACATATTATACTTTTTACCTTCCTTGCCCTTTGCTTTTCAAGTTATTGTATGGTTCCATGTATTTGCATTTGGTAAGGAAATGAACCAATTTGTTTCAAAAGGTGTGTATATGTGTTTTAAGGATAAATGGTATGTTTTTGGTTGCCCAGATTTATGTTTCTCTGGGCTTACATCACAGTGCCTTTTCCACTAACCAAAAGACACACTTAATTCTAGAAGCACTGAGAGTCCAGAAGAAAAAAATTCAAAGTTGTTCACTAACAGTACTAGAAAGGCCTTACTCTGAGTCTCAGCTGTGGTCAAAGAAGAGAAAATACCATCCTTGATTTTTTTCTGTAACAAATTTGGGACCTATTTGGAGAGAAGATAGAGAAACACATCTTTGAGTGCTCATAGAAAATACTGCATGTCTCTTACTGACCTCTATTGCCCTTAGTGTGAAAGGTGATAGTACAGTGATTTTCAAATGCTTTTTCGGTTGCTTTTGGACCATAAGTTAAGTATGAAGAAACTTCTCAGCTCTGCCTATATAACTGCCAAGGAAGAGATGGGTGCATGTTGATCCCCTACCAGGCAAATACAAGACTGGTAATAGTTTAGGATTAGCTCTCCTGCTGCCAGTTTTGCTTCTGTTTACACGTGGCAAATGCTCATCAGTACTCATGGCAGGGAGGATGAGCATGAGCTTGTCACCAAGAGGGCTAGGCAATTACTGGAGTTAGCATTGTTCAAAGAAGCAACTGGAAACACTGAAATTTTAACATCTAACATGACAGATGTGGCCACTCAAATGATAATTTAAAAGAATTAACAATACAAAAAAGTGATTCCTGACAAGTTAGGTGAAGGAAGGCTAAATACAAAGTTGCATATCTGCAAACAGAACACAAAAGAACCCAGAAAAACTTAAGGAAGGTGATTTATTGGAGGTGTAGACATCTGAATGATTTTTACAAATTCTTGTTGATATTATGTTATGAGTCTAACACATTTAAAGTAACCAAAATTGATGGATTTTTAGCAAGGGATGGTTTTTTGCTTGAACTACAATAAAAACATCTTAACCTAAACCATGCATATAATCACTGAAGCAGAGTGGCCCAAGTCCAGATTTTTGTGAGCTGAACAGTTATATAGGGTGATAGAGTGGTGAGGCCCCACATCCCAGGAAAAGAGCCAAGAGAACTCAGAAATGGTAATAGGATCACTTCAAGTGAGGTTTTTTCCTCCATAAAGGAGGGCTAATAGCTAAACTCCAAAGGTGAGCTGTTGAAGTTATATGTGTAACTTTGAGTTCATGGCTAGTTAGAATGAGAAAAATTATATATGTCAATTTATTCTGGAAAACAATCCATGGAGATAAAGAATAAGGATGGTCTGGTGATGACAAATTGTGTATAGAAAATTGACCAAAAAAAAAAAAATTTTCCCTGGGAGTAGATGAATCCAACTTACTGGAGATATATGCATTCTGCAAAAGCAATTAGAATTGGAGTCCTTGAAAAAAGATTGATCAGCTAGAAAGCAGGAAGTTTTACTTTCCTAGTCTTGATGATGTAGATGAAAATATGGATGCTCTGTGCCTATCTGTTTCCAATGAGCCATTGATTTGAATATTAAGCTCTAAGAAGACACAGAAATCACTTCTAAAAATCACAATGACACTAACTTATTAGATTTAGACAGCTTTAGCAGACAGAAAAGTATCTTGAAATTTTTGTATCTAAATAAATCTAGTAGTGAAAAGAACAAGCATTGGAGTCATAAAGACTCGGGCTTATATTCCATTTTTACTATCTCCATGATCTCGGGGAACTTTCTTAAATTCTGAGTCTGTTTCCACATCAGTAAAATGAGGATAAGAATATTCTCTTAGAGACCATTGTGTTGTATGGAATGTATTGAATAGATTACTTTAAACAACTCATCAACTCATGGTAATTTAAAAAGAAAGGAGAAATATTTGTAAAGAAACAGGGTGCTTTATGAACCCCTAAGAACAGGAAGTGTGGTAGGCCTCAAAAACAAGTGAATGTGGAAGTTGAAACACGTCAAGCGCCAGTGTGACTTCTAAGTCAGTTACTCTAACAGCCAAATGATCTTTTATCTTTGCATTATTTTTTGATCCTCTCCAAAGGCTTGCAAATGGATCCTACATAGCCTCTCCATTACATCATTTAATGATTCTAAAGTTTTATCTATATCCAACTGCAAATTTCTACAAATATGAATTTGATTGGCACAGTTTACCCCTGATGTCTGGTGTCCACTTCGGGTCTAGTTAACCATGACCTGGTGGCTCAGGTTCTTGTCATATGAAGGTCTACCCTTTCTTGGAATGTGATAATAAGGATGTAAAAAAAAATGATAGGTATCTCCATGACTGAAACGTGACTTGCTAGGGCCATATGAGAATCAAATGAGATAATGTATGTGAAGTATCGATAATAGTGCCTAACAGACACATAGCTTGAAACCAGCTATGAAATAACATAGCTAATGGATACCGGCCATAAAATCTCATTTACTTAATCTTTGAAACTATATTTTGCTATCAGAGAAGGAAGCTCACAGAAACATTAGTCATGTGATATCTATGAAAAATTTTCTTCTTGACCAAAGTAGCCACTCTGAGAAGAGATGTTCCTGCAGCTGATATTATTGTGATCAAGTTCTTCCAACCTGGAGAATGCTTGCATCCCGTCTCTCACCTTTGTGGTGTCATCAACTGTGCTTTGTATATATGTTTAATGACTTTGGGTAAATGAGCAAATGGCTATTTGAAAAGCTACTTGGCAGAATGACTAAACTGTTTGGATAATTTACTTGAATTTACATCAAAGATTTGTGGCCACAAGCCAGCTTAAAAAAATTGTTTTATTTTTCTTCATTTTGATAAAATAATTAGGTATTAGAGACAAGACAGGGCAAAATGAAAGCTCTTAGTTTTGTTTTGTTTTTGTTTTTTCTTTTTTTAACAGAATTTATTGAGAGGACAGAAAAGCTCCCACCGTGGGAAGGGACCTGAAGAGGTAGCCCAGAAGATCCTAGTTTTAACATTAAAATCATAGTTACTCAATAAGCACCCTTCTCTGGCTATTAGAAAGTACTTTCAGAGCAGAAAGAAGTAGTCATTCTCCCAAATAGCCAAATTCAGCTAAAACACACAAGCTACCATTCAAGATACGCTGTTTCATTCTTGCCTAAATTGGGCCACTTTTAGGTTTCAAATATCCATTTTAATTAAAGAAACATTATAAAATGGGTATGAATGCAATTTTCTTCCATACCTGCAGGAGTTATGGTGTCTAGAGGTGGTTCTGTCTATAAAAGAAAAAGTATCCCAATAAACCTAAGTTCTATAATAATATTGTATAGTAGGTCACTTTTGAAAAAAATTAAAAACACAAGCATACTGAGCAGTTTCCCTTTTGGTGATTCGAATTCATTAATGTACTTAATTTTTAAAATATCTTCACTTGCTTGGCCATCAGGTTTTAAGACCAAATTATAAATAAAGGCAAAAATATTAACTTCTTTCTGTAGTATTTTTAAATGATTTCATACTTGTGGGAAACATTACCTAATATATTTCCTTCTTTTCTCATTTGCAGCTTTCCAGACTCTACCTTTGGGCTTAAGTTCTATTTTAGTCTAGTGTCAGTATTTACTTTAGAAGCAGGGGTACCGATGCCATTGTCAGGAAATGTCTCATAGAAAACCATGAAGCACAGGTTATGAGGAAAAATGTACATTCTTGTATACATTAGCAAATTGACCATGGCTCTGCCTGGTTTTAGACTGGAGAACTGGGGGGAGAAGTCCAGTCTTCTTCCTAGTTTAGAATAACATCAGGGATCTGTGTTTGTCTTTCCTGGATCCAGTCCACTCTGGTCCAGACTTCCTGAAATTGCCCCAGATGGGCTTGATAAGACTGTGCTTAGAGACCCTTCCCTGCTGGGAGGCAAAGGTACTATGGTTTCATAGTGGATACATCATGTCTCACTAATACACAAGTCTCAGTATTGAATGGACATTGTGGATGTGGACTTCAGAGGTTTTCATGTTGTTAAATGGCTAGGGTTGGGTCGAGATAGAGTGAAGACACTGGCCTTAGTGCAGATGCTAGAAGAGCCTACTCTAGCCTTGTATGAGAAGCCCTCTGTGTTATCAGTTCAAACTTCTTTCTTGAGCCTGAAGTGTATATCCAGTTGTCTTTTAGACATCTCTGGAAAATCCATAGACATTAGCATGTCCAAAAGTCAGACACCTAGTTTCTCCTTCCAAAACCAGATCTTCCATTGGTGGTGGGGATTCAGCCTCTATCCATTCCCTAGAACCGGAAATCCCAGAGTTATTCTTAGCAATTTCTCTACCATTTGTCTCCATATCCAGTTTCGTTAGGTCACATTAATTCTGCCTCCTAGTAAACACTGACTTTGTAGTTTGTAGTATTTCTGGGATACTTTAAAATTCATATATAGAATATATAAATACAGTATTTTTCTCTCTCAATTTAAATGATGCTTAGTTTTCTAAAAGTGGGTCATTTTAAAAAATACAAATTATTTTTTATAGAAAAACCGCAACATTAGAAGTGTATATTCAAGTAGTTAAAATAAAATAGCCATATAGTACCTAATAATGTGAATAATAGAAACAATTTACAGAAAAATAAATGTATGATGTCTTTTTCTATGGAAAACAATGTTATCAACAGTGCCCAAAAAACCAGATTTAAGCTCAGCTCTCCTCAAACTTTAACGTGCTTTCAAATCACCAGGCAATCTTGTTAAAATGCAGATTCTGATTCATTTGCCCTGGGGTAGGAACTGAGATTCTGTATTTCTAACAAGTTTCAATGATGCTGATGATTAGAAAATCATATTTTCAGTAGTAAGGTTTTAGCCTCACAAATCTCACTTATGTTAACTTGCGTCTCAAGGAATTCTTGCCCCTCAAACTTTGTTGTACTGGGAGAGGTTTCAAACGTGTCTCATTTTCTTTAATATTGGAAACATTGTTCTGACACTTTTGCTCTGGTGAAGCAATGCCTCAGAGAAATGACCTATTCACATTTTTTCATTGTAGGTAATGACCCTTATTTTTATATCAGAGGTAAAGGCTTTAATTTGCATGAATCCTAGTGACATTAAATGACATTTTACAGATATGTAAACTCTTCTATGATTTAAAAAAACAAGAAACAAGAACAACACTGTAAATGTCCATGTGTTTACAGGGTATAAACCTAAAAACACCTCAACAACAACAGAGTAATCACTTTGTGACATGTTTAACCACTCTTAGCATGTGAACTTTTATTGCCAGCAAAAGCCTGAAAGTGTTGTCAGGCAATATAAGCCATGTTATTCTTAAAATAATGCATGGATATTGTTGCCCAAAACAATTGTGAATTTTTTAATCAGTTTATTCTGAAAACACAAGATGTTCTAAAAGTTGTATAATTTGTTATTTTCCTGAGAGAAGATTTTTAAAATAAATTTAACAAGAAGTTTGACACAATCATTCTGCATACTTACAGGTACATTGTGATGTTGTGATAAGTATAATATATAATGATCAGATCAGAGTAATTAGCATATCCATCATCTCAGACATTTATCATTTCTTTGCATTGAGAACATTCAAAATCCTCCTTCTAGCTGTTTGAAACTATATAATATATCATTGTTGACTACATTCTGTTGGCACAGAACACTAAAACTTAATTTCCTATCTAGCATCAATTTCTAAAATTCTATTTCTGCATGTCTTCACTTTACTCTTTTTTTCACTTAACAATAGTCTTTGACTTCCTCATGTATTCGTGTGTATATATACATATTATATATATGTAATTTTTAGCATATATGATTCAATATCACCATATTTTTATATATTTGTATGTATTCTAAAATTATATTTAAAATCCTTTTGGTCTGAGGTATAGGGTTTATATTCATTAAAAAAAATGATACCTGCATTAAATTACATTGTATTGCTGACTTTTTAAAAATACTTCCTGTATACCAGACACAGTACTAACTACTTTATAAGTATTACTTCATTAATTATTGAGACAAAGTTTAATGTAGGGTGTTATAAGGCTGAGGTGCAAAAGTGAGTCTGCTTCTAGCTCTCACAAAAACTCATTCTGCCTCAATACTCAGCTTTGCAGTTCCTTACTTGTCCTAGCATATGCACTGATAAAAACAAAACTTTATTTCTTATATACAACCCCATAAAAAACTTGCTGCTTACTACTTATTGCTAATGACACAGGTGAAAAGAAAGAGAAAGCAGTCTATTTCAACAAATTGAAGAGTGAAATGCCATATTTGGCAGTGTTTCAGATGAGTGTCATAACTATCATCATTGTGAAAGAACTTCAATGGCTATTCCTGTCTGAGTGCAAAACCACTCAAGTGTAAGAGAAAGATGTAACAAAAGATTAAACGTTATTTAACCTATGGCACCAAGACAGATATGGGATTGGAATCTCTAAAGGGAAATGGAAAGTTGTTCAGGAGAAAGCCAGGTACTTCTGTAAACACTGCCATATTTATCAGATTGATTATTTGCAAGGACAAATCTCTTGTGAAGGTCAAAGGTCTACTGTACCAAATCTTTTTAATTGCTTCTCTAGTGTCTGTCCTCTCCAGCACTCAGCTAGTTCAATGTTTTGTGATTTCTCATCTGGACTAGAACAGTAGACTCACATTTGGACTCACCAACACTAATCTCATTGCTCACACTCATTTCAACCCAATTCATTATCCACACCGGTCACAGTATCATCTTTCAAAATGGAGATCTGACTCAGTCATTCCCCTGCAAATTCTTCAACATACTTCACAATACTACAACAATTACAGGGTAAAGTCTAAACATATTTTGTGCATACAAATTCCCCACAGTCTGTCCTCAATTCTCTTTTCATTCCTTCTAATCCTAATCCTTGACTCTATGCTCTAGAAACACCATATTACATTCAGTTCCTCAAATACATTTGTCTACTTCATCTCTATGGCTTGTGCTTCCTTTTCACCTGGAATCACTAAACATCCATGAACATCATGAGCCCAGGGTAATCTCCCTTGCTTACTTCTTAATCTCAGAACCTAGCACAGCACTTAGGAGGTTCTTGGCAATATGTGTTTAATAAATGTCCCTTCACTTTTTTCTCCAACCTCTTATGTAACTACTGTACCTAGCACATATCTCAGGTGATGTGCTTATTTCATCATATTGTGATTACTTATACTCCTGTCACCCTCACTAGATAATAGAAAGTTTGGAGTTTGGAATTGAAGACAGCTTTTTCATCTTTGTGGGCTATTTAGCCAATATAGGGTTCAATGATTTTCTGCATAAATTTGGTATATGACTTTTTCTTCTATTTATTTAAAGGTTTTTATTTTTTGAGTCAGAATCTCACTCTTGTCTCCCAGGCTGGAGTGCAGTGGCACGCTCACTGCCACTGCAGCCTTGGTCTGCTGGGCTCAGGTGATCCTTCTGCCTAAGCTTTCCAAGTAACTGGAATCACAGGTATGCATCGCCATACCCATCTAAGTTTTTTGATTTATTGTAGAGATGAGGTCTCGCCAAGTTGTCTAGGCTGGTCTCGAACCCTTGGGTTCAGGCAATCCTCTCACCTCTGCCTCCCAAATTGCTGGGATTACAGGCATGAGCCACCACACTCGGCTAAACTTCTTTCTAACAGTTTTTCTGCCTCTTAATTTATTGGGTTGACAGCATTACTCGAATCATAACAGTATGGCCAGAGCAGCAGAGCAGGGGCTAAACTTACCTGCCAAGACAGTTACAAATTACATTATAAAGAGAACAATGGGCAGAACTGCAGGAAAAGTGTAAGCTGTCTGCTGCCCATTTATTTATTTTTGGATAATTCCCATGAGGTTGGATCCTTTATTTAAAAAGGAATAAATGTATTTTGGGTTCATACCACATATTCTCAGATTGCTTATGGTGTTTCATTCATGAGTGCTTTATTACTTTAGGATGCCGGCAGCAGCACATGAATGCGTTCCATTCTACCACAACATCACTCATATTGGTTATATTATTTTAACACTCATGATTATTTTCCAAGTAATCTACTAGGATTATGTGTGTAACAAATGGTGTGGCACATTGGTTTAAGATAGCTTTTTGCAGTTTTTCTAAACTTCTGACTTCTGAAAGAGAAAAGAAGATTCTGTATGTTTAAAGAAGCAAGAAGCTCTAGGCTCTGCAGGGAGTATATCCAGGAATTGTGGTTTCTCCAATTCTGGACTTCTTATTTTCCCTTTTATTTTATTTTAAAGATGTTGGCTACAAGTCAGGGTTAGGTACATAAGGGGTCTGCATACAGGTGAAGTTTGGACCTCCCATTGGTCCTCACTTCCCCTGGTTTAGGATCATGTACCCTGAGTGATGTTATGTACCCCTCACACCAGCAGTGTCCTGCTACTGTCAATCCTTCTCCTGTAGTACTGTGATCAATATTCAGGACCCACTTATGAGTGAGAATATGTGGTACTCAGTTCTTTGTTTCTGTGATAGGTCACTATTATAGACTCTAAATCCATCCAAATTGCTGCAAAGTCCATAATTTTTCCTTCCTTGTGGCTGCACAGTATTCCATCGTGTATATGTACAATGTTTTTTTATCCAGTTCACTTTTGATGGGCAGCAGGGTTGGTTTCATGTTTTTGCTATTGCGAATAGTGCTACAATAGACATGCGTGTGCAGGTATCTTTTTGGTAGAATGATTTGAGTTCCTCCAGGTATATTCTTAGTAGGCAGATTGCTGGGTTGTATGGAAGGTCAATTTCCAGTTCTTTTAAAAATCACCACACAGTTTTCTGTGGTGGTTGAACTAGTTTACACTCCCATCAACAATGTAGAAGCAATTTTTTTTTTTTGAGTTGGAGTCTCACTCTGTCGCCCAGACTGGAGTGCAGTGGCCGCTCCCAGCCACCGCAGCCTCAACCTGCTGGGCTCCGGTGATCCTTCCGCCCCCGCCTTCCAAGTAGCTGGAACTACAGGTGAGTGCTACCACGCCCGGCTAATTTTTGATTTATTGTAGAGATGAGGTCTCGCCTGCCCAGGCGGGTCTCCAACCTGCGGGTTCAGACAATCCACTCACCTCAACCTCCCAAAGGTGCAGGATTACAGGCTGAGCCACCAAGCCCGGCCTGTGGAAGCATTTTAACCACCAAAAGTTGGTGCCTATGTGGCTCATGCTGTAATCCCAGAACTCTGGGTGGTCAAGGCTGGAGGATTGCTTGTACCCAGGAGTTCAAGACCAGCCTGGGTAACACAGAGAGACCTCATCTCTAACTTAAAAAAAAAATTAAAAAGGTGGTGCCTATATAAGCATAGAGCAGGTCCCTATTCAAAAATTAGTGGAATCTTTTTTTTAACATAGGAGATCAATCTAGGGGATGTTATTCCTCATCTGAATGGAGGCAAAAACCCTTCTCAACTTTTCCTGATCTTACTAAGCAACTTTCTCATTGAGAGACTTCTGCCTTTGGAGCATTTTAGTGTGCTCAACTGATGTTTACCTAGTATTATTTGAGTCCTTTGGGTTTCTCTTTTTTTCATCTTCTACTTTGTGAGCCCTTGGCATAGGAGCATGTCTGATTGACTTAATCTAGCCCATATGCTGAAAACATACTTTCTGAGTAATTATTGAGGTTTGAATTCTCACAGACAGTACCTGCAGTGAAACTTCTTGCTGTTTCTGTAAGAATCCCATGGTTGTAATAAAGTGCATGGCAGGTGGGGTGGGAGGACAGAAGCAAAGAGGAGGAGGAAGGAAGCACACGTGTCAGCGATTCCAGTTCTCATCATACTTTCTGTTTGGATAGCACATCACATTTGACTGGGGCTGAAAGCAAAATCCTATATTTAATGAGCCAATAAAATGCCTGGAGCAGCAGGGGCCTGGGGGGCTTGACTTTCCACTAACCTAAAAGCTGATCATTGAGCCTGTGTGCCAGCTGAGACCTGGTTATTTCTACTGAAAGAGTCCTGGATTTAACTTGCCCCACCCCCCCATGTTCAGCCAGCTTCTGATGAGGACTCAGGGCTCAGATTCTCCAGAGAGTTAACTGCTATCACCTAAATTATTTTGATTAACCCTTAACTCTGAGAGTTTCAATTTACTGGCATGCACATTAATACTCTTGTGTAAATGTCTGCAGAGAGAAGTGATAAGCCAGGTCTAATGCCAAGGGGCTAAGGTTGAGTCCTTTAAAAAAAAATTGTTTTAAGCTTGAAACAGAATTGTAACTGTTTCTGCTTCAAAAAACACACAAGGGAGAAGAAAAGGTTAGCAAGAAAGACCATTTTGTATTATTGTAAACTAATTTCCTCTCAAGTGACAAAGTTCAACAGTAAGATTGCATTAGTGGAGATATTTTTAAGAATATATTGAAAGGAGCCCTCTTCTCTATCACATTTAAACAATTTTCATGCTCTATCTAACCTTACTAATACTTTTTTTATTTGAAAAAACAGCAAAACAAAACTTTATGATAGGTTAGTTCAATAAACTTGTGGACTTAAAAGGTTGCCATGTCTTTTGAGCTTGATCCAGAATCTGGATCCTATGGAGGAAGATAATCAATCATATGCCACCACCCCCTGAAGTTTTGATAGATTTTTTTAAGGTGTACAAAGTGGAATTCAAAAATGCATTCTAAGATTCATATGTCAGGATAACAGTATGACTGTGATTGCATACCCCCAAATTTTAAAGACAATAGGCAAATGAAGATGGTTTAGTATAAGTTAATTAGGGGTTATATTACCTATGTCAGTCTTTTGCCAATTCACTTGCAAAGAGGTTTTATGCTACTTTATTCTTCTTTCATTTAAAAATGTCTTCAGAGCATTTAGTATAGTAATATAGGAAGAAAAGTTTTATTTACAATAACTTAATCAGGAAATAATTCTCCTCTGGCCTACATCTGCAAACTGTGTGTATTACACAATCTGGCAAATTTGGAAGCCAATTCTGAAGAGTTGTTTTCTAGAGCCAGCTTTTGTCCTTTTTACTCCTCTTGCCCCTTGTATTCCATTTCATTTGAGAGAAGACAGAAGACACGAGAAATAAAAAAGCTAATCAGGGAGTTAAATAATGAATGAGAGATGAGTGACACCTGGAAAGACCTTCTCAGCCACTCCTAACCCAAGTTGAAGGAGTGTGTAGGCTCGTTTATGTGTTTTCTCATGTGCTCCTAATTACATGTTATCCTCTGTAATTATAGACTTTTCCTCTTAAACTAGGCTCCTTTTCAGGAAGGTACATATAAAAAAATTATTTTTGCTTGAGGAAACAAAATTTTCACTGACATCAAGTAAAAATTAAACTGAACCATCACCAGTGAATAAAACTTAAATTACTAATAGTTGAAATACTATAATTAATACAGTCATATATTATACAATAATTTGTTAAAGTTCCTCTCAGAGATTTACTTTAAAATTAAGAACAGATTTATTTGGTTTACCTTTAAGTTTCCAAGTTAGATCATATGTATTAACCCTTCCACTATCTCAATGGTTTTTAAGCTTTAATGTGCATGAGCCAGAATCAGCTGAAGAATCTGTTAAAACATGGATTGCTGCACCCCACTCCTGGTTCCTGATTCAGTAAATATGGGATGGGACTAGAGAATTTGAATTTATAAATGTTTTCAGGTGTGGTGGGAAAAGCTCTAAAGATGATCTACCAAGGAATCCCCTCAAACACCAACTTAGGAACTGGTGTGGAGGGAGTTTGCACATGGAATTAAACTTATTAATCAACTGACCATAAAATAGGAAGATTATCCTAGATGATCTGTGTGGGCACATTGTAATCACCTGAGCCCTTAAAAGAGGAAGAGGAAGGCAGGAGAGGCAAGGCTGAAGGAGGGGCCCTAGTAAATTTGGGCCTGAGAAACATTTGCTCTGTGATTACTAGCTGTGAAGATGGAGGAAGAGGCTATAAGCCAGGGAATGTGGTTGGCTTCTAGAATCTGGGATTGATCTCCAGCAGAGGTCTTAGTCCTCCATGGAAGTGCATTCTGATAACCTGAATGAACTTAGAAGTGAATTCATCCCCAAAGTTTCTAGACAGGAGTGCAGCCCTGCTGACTTCTTGATTCAGCCATGAAACTCTAAGCAGAGAACCATGCTGGCCTCAGACTTCTGACCTCAGGAAAGTGAGATAATGTATATGTGTTATTTTAAGTCTTTAAATTTGTAGCAATTTGTTATAGCAGCAATGGAAAATCAATGTACCTGTTACTGGTGATGCTGTTGGTCCCAGGACCACAATTTTGAAAATTCCCTGGCTTATTTTTATAAGTTGTTTTTTTTTTTTTTTTTTTTTGAGTTGGAGTCTCACACCATCACCCAGACTGGAGTGCAGTGGCACACATGCTCTTGGCCACCCCAGCGTCAACCTGCTAGGCTCAGGCAATCCTTCTGCCTCAGCCTTCCAAGTAGTCGGAACTACAGACATGAACCATCACGTCTGGCTAGTTTTTTGATTTTTATTGTAGAGATGAGGTCTCGCCAAGTTGCCCAGGATGTTCTCGAACCCGTGGGATCAGGCACTCCATAACCTTGGCCTCCCAAAGTGCTGGGTTTACAGGCTTGAGCCACCAAGCATGGTCCATAAGTTTTTTATCATTACAGACTCCTGAAAAAGTTCAATCATTTTATTGTTTTTGTTATTTGAAAGAGGGAAAACAAAAGTGAAGGCTGATATTTTTATTATTTAAAATAAAATAAAATGTGAAATATTTAGAACAGTACTTAGTCCTTGCCAAATGTTCAATAAGTAGCAGCTATAAAACTTCAAATAGACATTACTTATTAGTGTTCTAGGCCACGTGCTGTGCTACTTACTTACTTTGAATATTCCCAATTAATCCTCATGATAATCCTGTGAGGTAGATATTATCATTGTTCTTGTTTTACTAATGTGCAAACTAGGACTCAGGAAACTTGCTCAGAATCAGGTAGACAGGAAAAAAAAAAACTCTTAGTTGCTATGAACTTTTTATGTTACTTTATATCTGATTATGCATTCTTATTTGCCACTTGAGTGGCAAATTCTTACATAGTTTTCTGAAAAAAATACAATGTAAAGTATATAATTTCTTTCTTAAACTTTGCTAACATAATAAAGCATATTTTTCATTTACTCAGTCAACATTTTTTGAACGCATTCTATTATGCCAGACATTGTGCTAGGACTGAGCTTACAAACTTGTGAATGGTCCTTAGTCTTGTTGAACTTATAGTAACTAACATCAGCAGCCATTAGAATACTTAACATAGAAATACTGCAGAGTCATTCTTAGTAGAATAAAAAATAGAGCAATATATCATAATGATCATTTGGCATAATTCTTGTAGTGCTAGCTATGCAACCAGGCTTGTCAGACAAAGCAAATAAAAACACAAAGACCTAGTTAAATTTGAATTTCAGATAAGCAACATTTTAAATAATAGTATTTTAAAATATTGCATATGAATTTTAAAATATTGCATATTGCATATTTCATATGCAGTATTTTAAAATATTGCATATGAAATACTAAAAAGTTATCTGTTTATCTGAACAAATAATTTGTGATCCTCTATTTTACCTGGCATCCTCAAATGCAGCTAAATAAAAAGACTAAAGATAGATGACTATTATTTGCAACTAATCAACTGGAAAACTATTTGTGCCAATAAAAGTCAAGATAAATTACTGACTACAAAATATGTATACAAAAGTCAATGGTTTTTAAATAATACTAATTACAACCTGTTAGAAAACACTACTACTATATCTTAATTTTTACTCTTACCGAAGGATCCTTGTATTCAGCCTAAAAAATCTTTAAAAGTACAAATAAAAGCTATTGTCTCCAAAAAAACATAATAAGCAACCAACAACAAACAAATAAAGATGAAATGTAACAACAGATATATGGTATATGATAAAAAAATCCAAGGTATGTGAAAAGATTTTTGAAAAAATGCATAAGAATATGCTACAGGTTCAGATGTCAATTCTCTTTAAATGTTACATTAAATTTAATACTATTTAAAAATCCTGGTGGCATTAAAAGTGGGGAACCTTTGCAAAATGACTCTCAAATTGCCTGGACAAGTAAAGTATGGAAATAGCTTGAAGTCCGCAGAAGAGGAGTAACATTGTTGAAGATGTGACCAAACTGAATTTGGTTCAGGAGAGTCAGGTCTTGGTAAATAGTCCTTTAAGTGGATTTTAGCCCAGGATTGTCTGTGTAAGCTTAACAGGATACAGATACAATTTGCAAGAATAAGAGGATTGTTGTTTAGACTGGTGATGCATCAGCATGGACAGGATGGTGATGCTGGGCTAAAAGACCCTATCACTGGCATACTGGGGTGTGGGCAGAGGAAGCTACAATGAGACATGAAGCATTTGTCTCTTCTTTGTGCAGCTACCTCATGTTCACCAAATTAGTTGAATAAATTAGGAAGAGCGTGGGTGTGTGGTTGTAGCAGCACCAAGATTACTTTTCCTATCTGTTTGTGGACCATGTGAGTTTCTGCAAAGATGTAAGTCAGTACTCAATTATTTTGAAGAAAAGAGGACATGACAGACAAAAATCCAACAGGTAAATGATTTTTCGATTTGACTTCAGAAAAAAATGAAACATATACTTAGGTTGGAAAAAAACCAGTTTTATAAATATGACAGACAAAATACCAATATTCCTAGCATACTAAGAATTTTAAATTTTATGCACAAAAAAGGACAAAATAGAAAGATGTTTACCAAAAAAGCAATAGGAATGGTCAATAAATATTAAACCTTGCAAATACAACATAATTCTACTGCTTTAAAAATTATCAGCCGATGTGGAAGGAGCTAGATAATCTTTTCTCTGCAAGGGATAATGGGAAGTATAATAAATAGTTGAATTTTTAAAATGTATGTCAAAAGCTGGAAAGAACCTGAGGCTTTACCTTCCTGACAAAGCTAACAAGTTAGACTAAGAGTTCATGGATGTCTGGGCCGGACACAAGTCTTCATTAACCTACAGCAATAGCAATAACCAGCACAGCAGCATTTTCCTATGCCAACATACTAAGCTTAAAGGGGCAAAGCAACCCATTGCCTTTCACTGTAGCATTGTTTAGAATATCTGATAATTTAGAATTAGCACAAATATGTTATTGTTTAAATGATGGTGCACTCATACAAAGGAATATTATGAAATCATCAACATGATCATATGAAGTAGACAATTAAGTTCATGAACTTGCCATTGTGCACTTATGTTGGCAGCACTGTACACACAACTTGGTAAGGTTTCATAACCTTGGTATATCAGTGTCTCACAACTGTGTTCATGTCGATGTGTGGCAGGATCTTGCTGAGTGGCATTCATTATTGTTGCTGTTTCTGTGTGCCATCGTGAGATTGTTGGAGTTTGATTTAGAGCAATGAGCAAACATTAAATTTCTTGCTAAACTTGGCAAGAGTGGAAGTAGATTTAGGGACATGTTAGTCCAAGTTTGTGAGGATAATACCATGAAGAAAAACAGCAGTGTATAGATGGATTAAACATTTTTCCTGGGGGGAGAGAAAGTGTCACTGATGAAGAGAGGTCAGGACAGCCAGTGACAAGCAGAACTGATGAAAACATTGCAAAAGTTTGTCAAGATTTGTGCAAAGTCATTGGCTGACTGTGAGAGGCATAGCAGACCAATAAGCATCGATAGAGAAACAGGAGACTCTTAACTGAAAATCTTGGCATGAGAAAGGTGTGTGCACAATGGTCCCAAAGGAGCTCTTGCATCACAAGGCACCAGCATCATCTGTGAGGGAGTTTTTAGCCAGTAAACAACTGTATGGGAAGACCCTCACTACTCACATGATCTGGCCCCCAAAGACTTTTTTCTTTATCCAGAGATAAAGGAAATATTGAAAGGAAGACATTTTGATGACATTCAGGATATGAAAGGTAATATGACGACATCTCTGATGGTCATTCCAAAAAAAGAGTTCCAAGATTGCTTTGGTAGGTGGACTAGGCACTGGAATTGGTGCATAGCTTCCCAAGGGAGGGAGTACTTCAAAGGTGACTGTAGTGATATTCAGCAATGAGATATGTAGCACTTTTTCTAGGATGAGTTCATGAACTTAATTGTCTGTCCCATATAGTATAGAGCTATATTGACATGAATTTAAGTATCTAGAAAACATTTGTAGGAAGATTTTGTGGACTGATGTCTGTCATCCTGAAAATTCATATGTTGAAGACCTAACCCCCAATATGGCATACAAGTATAAATGTTTGCAAAAATAAGATTCTATTGTTTTAAAAAACTATCAACCTAATGTGGGAGGAGGTCAGTAATAATCTGCAAGGGATAATGAACACTATCATAAATTGCTGGTGAAAATGTATGTCAAAAACTGGAAAACACCTGAGATTTTACTGCATATGGAGCTAAAGCCTTTAAGTAGATAATTAAGGCTAAATGAGGTAATGAGGTTGGAGTCCTAATCCGATATAATATGTATCCTTTTAAGAAGAGGAAGAGGCATCAGAATACCTCTTCTGAATCATTTGACTTTCTAAAATGAATATATGTTTCTTTGATTTTCAAGAAAGAAAATAAAGTTTTCATTTTGGGGAAAAGAAGTGCCTTTTGAAGCTAACCCCAAGATAACTCCGTTTATCTTTAACTTTCTGAATTGTCACCTTCTAGCCACTTTTATGATTGTAGGGATATAATTGTTCCCACTCAAGCAGTAATTTTGCTGATAAGTCAGGTGCATCCTGAAATGAATAACTTAGATGTTATACTAAGTGGCTCCTGATGAAACAGTAAATGGAGGCTTAGGAGACAGGACTGGTACCACATGAAATGTTAGGTCTCTTATTGAATGTGAACTTGAGCAGTTTGAGAACTTCCCAGTAATTAGAAGTGTGGAACATCAATCATTTGCTTCAATCTCTCTGCTGCCCAAAATAATGCTGACCTATTTTAGTGGTTCTTTTTTTTGGTTTCCTTTATTGACAGCTTTGACTCATAGGTTATTGGTATGGTACATTTTTTTAAAGGCAGATGTCCAGAGATAATTTCTTTCTATTTGCAGTTAGTACTTTGAGGTAAGTATAAAAGAAAATGCAGCCTTGCTTATCGTGTTAAGGCAAACTATTTTTTTTTTGGTCAGTGTAGAGAGGAGGCTTTTAAAAAATTATCTGTATAACTCTATTTTGCCTTATTCAAAGGAAATGCATCTATTATAATTGGTGTTAACCTAATTATAATATCCTTCTATTTCTATGTGATTTTGATATATTAACTCTTTATAATTCATCACATTTATAACAGCCCAGTTATGCATTTGTGGCCCCAGCTAATGACAGGGAAATAGATATATAATCCAGATATCATTTGGGGGTTTTGTTTCTTGAAGGTTTGGGTGACTTTGGTTCAGATCCTCAGTGTGCCAGCTTTTTGTGTGTTTTTTTGTTTGATTTTGCTTAGATTTACCTTTTTAGTGATATATAATATTTTACATATTTATGGGGTATATGCGATGTTTTGTTGCATGCATAGAATACATAATTTGTAATGATCAGGTCAGGGTATTTTGGGTGTCTATCACTTTGAGTATCATTTCTATGTGTTGGGAATATTTCAAGTTCTCTCTTCTAGCTACTTTGAAATACACAATATATTGTTGCTAACTACAGTCACCTTATTCTGTTATCAAACATCAGAACTTATACTTTCCATCTAACTGTATGTTTG
The DNA here is from genome assembly GCF_000164805.1 of Carlito syrichta. Classification (NCBI taxonomy): domain Eukaryota; kingdom Metazoa; phylum Chordata; class Mammalia; order Primates; family Tarsiidae; genus Carlito; species Carlito syrichta. Next base: position 178,678 of record NW_007247010.1, on the reverse strand, counting down.
TACCCATTGACTAACCATTCCTCATTTCTCTCTCTCCACACATACCTTTCCCAGTCTCTGATATCTACCATTCAGTACTTAGGTTGATTCTCTATCTTTGCTATTGAGAATAGTGCTGAACACACCAGTCTTCATACAAATTCTGCACAGAATTTCTATGTCTTCCCAATCTTATTTTCTTATGGTCACCCTTCATTATCCTCAATACTAGCATGTTGATACCATAACAACACAGCCTACACCAGCCAATACACCATTTCATTTTTCATGAAAAAGTCCAGTAGATTATGATTTTGTGAATTGAGTAATGTTATTGAAGACATGAAGGGTTGTAGGAAATCACATCATTTGCCTGCCCACTGGGCAGACTCTGCAACCTTCTAAATGCCCATGCCTCTGACACAAAACCCTTCCATGATCTACAGAGTCCTGGAAATTGTGATATAGTCCTATCAGTTTGACTTCCTTTATGAGGGACATTCTTTTCAGGTTATTCTGCCTACCTCTGCCACCTGGAATCAAGGAGAATGTACATTTTTCCATTTTGCTGCATTGATGACAAATGCAACATTACAGATGTGCATTCCACAAATTGGTGCCAACAAATAGACATTTATTAGGCACCCTCCAAATACTCACTATTGTACTAGGTATGGGGGATACAAAGATAAGACACAGTAACGGGAGAAACATGGTTAAAAAGCCTTTTTCATTGGAAAGAGACACTGTATGGTTACAGAACTCTAAAATGAGGAAGGCTTTTGGAGGTCATCTATTTGAACTCTTCATTTTTGTACAGATGAGAAAACTAAGGGGTAAGATCATGCAACTTATTGGTGGCAGAACTGGGATCAGTACATGTGCCTTCAGTTTCTCAGGCCAGTTCTTTTTCGTGACATCATAGAATATGGAGGTAATCGATCAAGTTAAAGTTACAAATGAGATGTGTTGGAGAAACACCAAAGGAGAAAAATGTAAGAGGCATACAGGAGAAGAAGAAACAAGAAAGAAGCAGGACCTCCTAGTGAGAAACAGTGGAACCAGGACATAGCAAGTCACAAGACAGTAGTGGGCTCACACGAGTAGGAGTGGTTCACCAGCAAACTGAGGTGTGTTGTAGAGGGTATGAACATAGGTGCTTGTGTTCATAGGAAAAGGAGAGATCAACATAAAACTAGTGCTTCCTCAAGTTTTATAATGTTTCATCTTAATTGTACCCTCAATTTCTTCTGATGTCACTTTTCTTAATACAAAAGTATGAATTGGTAAATTTTTGAGAAATCAGACGTGAGATTTCTAAGGTCTGAGAAATGAGAACTGAATGGTGTACAAAAAGAAATGCTCCCCTTTTTCTCAAAAGATTTGTTGGAATCACTGAAGTAGGCTGAATAGTCGCAGCTAATACAATTAAATATGATAGTGTTAATCCAAGAGCCTTAGATACAGACACAATACATAATTTCTGTTGTCTAGAAGTTATACAATGCCAAACTGCTTGGAAGTAGTGATAGGGAGAAAATGGAAATGCTTTTGAAAATTTTTGCTCCCTAGAGCATTGAAAGTGGGAAACACTGATTATGTGAAGGATATTCTTTTACTGCTTACTTTGTAGTATTTTCTCAATCAGTACACAAATTGTCCTTATGCATGAATTGGTAAGTTGGGCCAGCTATAACCGTATTTTTTAAAGGTTTATTGCTTGTAAGAACTAAAAACTTTAAGTAGAATATGGACATTTAAGAATAGAAAACAAAGTAGAGCAAATGTGGACACTAAAACTAGAAATTAAGAAGGTGATTCCTCTGTCCTTTAAGTCTACATGTTCTTTGTTTATACATATTTGCACATATTTACGGGGCATGTGTGATATTTTGATACATAAAATGTATGATGATTAAGTCAGATTATTTAGGATATCAGTCTTCTTCAGCATTTGTCTTTGTGTTGGGAGCATTTCAAACCTTTTCTTCTAGCTACTTTGAAATATGTAATACATTGTTAACCATAGTCATGCTACTATGCTATAGAACACTAAAACTTACTCTTCTGTCTGTCTGTGTGTTTATACCTATTAACCTACTTTTCTTCGTTCTCCCATACACACACCCTTTGTAGCCTCTGATATCTATTATTCCACTCTCTACCTCCAAGTCAACTTTTCCAGCTCCCACATGTGATATTTGCCTTTCTGTACCTGGCTTATTTCACTTAACACAATGACCTCCAGTTCCATCCATGTTGCTGCAAATGACAGGATTTCACTTTTTATGGCCAGATAGTATTCCATTGTGTATCTATACTGCATTTTCTTTAACCATTCATGCACTGATAGACACTTAAATTGATTCCATATTTTTGCTATTGCAAATAGTGCTGCAAAAACATGGGAGTGCAGGTATTCCTTTGATTTACTGATTCCCTTTCCTTTCACTATTTTCCCAGTAGTGGGGTTGCTGGATCACATGGTAGGTAGCTTGAGTGGCTGCTAGCATTAGCAGTAGTAGACTAGGTGGAGCCAGTCCCTAGGTCTCCAGATGGTCTATATGTGTGTGAGCACCACTGGTGGTTGTGCTACATGGTGAGGGCTTGTTCTCAGGTCATATGATGGTGTGCCCCACACATACTGTGGTGGAAAGGGGGAAGTGGTCCCAGGTCTCTGAATGGGGCCATGCTGGGGCAGGCATTCTGGGCCTGTTGCTAGGCCTTGAATAGTGCACAGGTGAGCCAAAAGCTGCAAGTGGGACAAGTCAATCCCCAGGTGATGGACAGCATGTTCAGATGATGGTGGCAGATGGGCTGAGTTTTTTGTCCAGTCTGTATGTCCCTTATCAGTCCTTGTTAATATCTCTTCCTAGATGTAAATGACTTTATCAGCACATGCTCATTAAGGCTGCCTGAGCCAACTCCACATAATTCTTCTTCCAATTCTTGTATCCATCATCATATTACTGATTCTATCATATAGCTCCAGCCTCTTAAGGGAGAGACTAGGTCATTGTGCTCTGTTTACATCTTCATTTCCTTTTTTAACGTATCCACCATTGAACCCTTCTACACTGTTGGCGGCAGTGTAAACTAGAACAACCTCTATGGAAAACAGTTTGGTGATTCCTAAAAGATCTGAAAATTGACCTTCCATGCACCCCCACAAACCCCCTACTGGGAATATACCCAGAGGAACTCAAATCACTCTATGAAAAGGACACCTGCACAGGCATGTTTATTGCAACATTATTTACAATAGCAAAAACATGGAACTAACTGTGCTACCCATAGAAAGAGGACTGGATAAAAAAAATGTGGTACATATACATGATGGAATATTATGCAGCCATAAAGAAGGACAAAAATATGAACTTCACAGCAACTTGGATAGATTTAGAGTCAATAATACTGAGTAATCTATCACATAAACGAAGTACTGAGTATCATATGTTCTCATTTATAAGCAGGCCTTGAACAATTATTGTAATACTGTAAGAAAGGGAGTGGTAGTAGTGGGAAACTGCTGGAGGCGGGGGGCAGGATTGTCTGTAGTGGGAAACTGCCAGTGGAGGGGGGGCACACCTCATCAACAAGGGTACCTACATAATGAGCATTTATATACCTAACCCTGAATTGTAATCCACATCTTTATAACAAAAAGTATTCACTGTTAGTCAACTCAGTTGTCATGACAGAGAAGTAGTAACCTACACTGGGATGGCTTAAGCTCCTTTCTTCAGCAAGGGAATATGATTTGCTGCTTCTAAGGAAAGACCATGTGCTTGGATCTGTGATCTAAGTTATCTTTTCCAAGCTCATAGTTTTGGATAACAAATGAATCACATTTTCCAACTTATTAAGCCCTCTCAGTGGTCCTATGGTCTATGATTCAGTCTCTTTTAGTCAGCACTTGAGAAATTTAGAACTTGGGATGTCATCAAGGAAGGCAAAAAAAAAAAGTTAAAAGTACTGGAAATGTGGGACTTTCTCTGCTGCAGGTGTACATAACCACATGCTGCATAATTTTCTTTATGCTGTTGATTCTTTAATGTGGCCCCAATTTAAAGAAGTATGTATTTGACATGGTACTCCCCTCTTTAAAATAAAAGCCAGGTTGAGAAAGAAATGAAATAAAATAGATCTGTAATAGGAAGATGTGCCATCTGGGGAGTGGAGGTAGGTTTATTTTTTCTTTGTCTATAAGTTTAGTAAGTGGCTAAATCATAAAATTCTACCTTCTGCTTTGTGGAGATGTGAGAGTCTAATGCAAGGCATCATTTATACATCTTAGTAATGTCTGCAGGATTCAGTGGGTCATAATGAGACATTTTTTGATTATATTACAAAAAAATCAATTCAGAAATTACCTAGACCTTTAGTTCCAGGATGTTTCTTCTACGTGCAATGACAGGTTGGCTGTTCATCACTGCAGCTAATGCTGAGTATCATGGGATGCCCAATTACAACCCTGTTGAGAGAATCGTCAAGAAGGTAATTGTGACTTCCTTCATTGCCTTCATGTGGCCTTTGAGTGAGGAGCCTTGTGATTTCTTTCACAAGGGCACTACTGGATCTCGTGGTAATTTTACTACTGGATCTTGTGGTAATTTCTCCTGTTCACTGGATTGAATCAGTGTGCCCCATCCCTTTCAGAAAACCGTTTTCCACAGATGCTGAGCAGCTGTCATTCTCTGAAGATGCTCTGAGAAAATACGTAGGGGCTGGAAACCCTTTGTTTTCTTTGTTCATAATAAGTAGACTTGTTCATTAAAAACAAAACTCCCTCCTATGAATGGGGATAGCAGGAAGAAGTGGGTGAAGGAGTGAGCCAGAAAGGCTGGAGGAATGTAAGGAAGGAGGAGCATTGTCATAAGCCAGAGTACAGAGACTGTAGTCTTCAGAGCATCTGGCTCCCTTGTGCATGCTACAATTGAAAATGGTTAATAAACAGTTTTGAGTCAAAGAGATTTCTTAAAGAGGACATGGGACATAGTCATTATAGCTATTAGAATATAATACATCTGCCAAAAAGAGCAAAAATGATCAGAGATGTCTGGGCAGTTTCAGATGAGTCTTAACTACTACTTTTTCACTTTTTTGTACTGCTAGTATTTCTTCCTTTTTTTTCCACATGTAGAACCTCCATGTGTACAAGATAAGGTAGAAGTAGTATGAGATATATAATGTTTTTAAAAAATGTTATTCTTTCTCTCAAAAAAAATTTGTAGTTTTCCCTTCATTGTCTCTCTTGGGCAGAGCAAGAGGACAATGGGCAACGGTGCTGATGAGCTGTGCTGGGGTGGTGGATGGTGGAAGATTCAGAGACCCAGTCTCCTGAATTACAGCGGACTGGTAGGTCTGTTACTTTGGGGGTTCGATAGTCAAAATCTAATAGCACATGACTGGATCTTTATTAAATTTGTCCAATTGTAGTAAATCCTCTAGAGTTTGAATTTTTACAGCAAAAGAGATATTCTCAATGCCTCACTAAGTACTAAATGTCTTGCTTTCACTCAGAAAAGCAGAATAGGCTTTCCTGGTTATTCTGAAAAAATATATGGGGCCATTCCTGTAATGTGACCAACACATCTTTTGCATTAAAATAAACCATCTTCCAAATTTCTAACAGTAGAAATAGGAAACAGTTGATGAAAACAAGGTGGTATGAGCAAGCAAGCCATGAGGAATTATCCATATTTGTTGCAGAAGCAAACTTTTCTGGACTTATTTTTCTTTTATTGCTACAAAGTAAAAAAAAAAAGCTTGGGAGAAAGGCTACTCTCTTAAAAGTAGGAAAAACATTTAAGCTACATTATTTTTGCTGTGACAAGCTTTGGTGATGACTGATGGGTGTAATACTGTCAGCTTCATTTCTTCAAGAACAAATTGTCAGTCTAGAGTGTGAAAGACAAAATTGTTGACTATGTCTCTGGATGAGCAAAATTATTGGTTGTGTCTCTGGAAGGTGAAAGTCCTTGAGTGTAAGAGAAAGTTTGTCAGATGCATATTTTCAAGATGGAATTGTTGGCTATGTCAGTTAAATAACAGGGTACTGTTATTTTACTGCTGAACTGTGAAATTTGCCATTTTTATTCCCTTTGCCATTTGAATTGACTAAGTGTACTCTACCCAAATTGTCGTGTGCATTGGTACTTAGTAAGGACAGATGTGCCACCTGTGTCTTGTAACATAACTGGAAAGATAGATACATATGGGTAACCAACCAGATAGTATATGATAAAGTGTTGCTGGTGTTAATGGAGAAAGAGCCATTCTGGATTCCTTTAATGGGTGCTTCAATTCAAAAAGAAAGGCAGCCAGGTCAGTGGGTGGTGGGATGAAGGAATAAAGAGTGGGACAGTCATTATTAGAGCACTGCATGTATTAACATGGCTGGTGACAGGTATGTGCTAAGTGAATAATTTGCTTCTGAGTCACATGGGTGCTGTGAGTGTGTGTGTGTGACACACACACACACAGAGAGAGAGAGAGAGAGAGAGACAGAGACAGAGAGTGTCTACACTTCTATACTGTCTTTCATTCAACTGATAAGAGGTTTCTGACAGGAGATTAGCTTTAACAGTAAGAAAAAAATGAATGAGAATACCCCGTGTACACCTATACAACAAGAGTTTCCAATTTCATATTTGAGAAACTAGCCTGAATAACACTGACAACATGAGATATATCAAACTCCATTACTGGATTTGAAGTCCCTTCCAGATTACTGAGATGTTAATACTGTGTGCATTTTTCTTTTCTTTTTCTTTTTTTTGTTTTTGTTTTTTATTTTAAGGCTGAGATAGTACGCTTTTACTTCCTAGAAATTTCTGGGACATATACAGAAATTAATTGCCTGTTTTATTTTGATTCTGTGGGTTTGTGATTGTGGTTATAGAAGTCAGACCAAGCTATGTCTAAATTAAGGAAGTATTTGTTGGAAATGTAGAGCATCAAGAGCATCAGGATTACTGGTTTGTTTTTTAGTAAAACTAATCAAGTTAACTGTATTGCAAAACACTGGCTCACACATTTTCAATGGTTTCCCAGTGCTTACAAGATAAAGTAAATACACCCCAAACTGGAATCCAGGACTTTCTGTAATGGAGACCCAATGGTCTTTTTCATTCTGTTCTAAGCCCTTCCATACATCCTGTAGGCAAGCTGGTCTAATCATTATGTATTTCACAAACCCCACTCTGTTGTAATCTAACCCTAATTCTAATTTTGCTATTACCCTAATCCTTCCTATTTGAGTTCCTTGGGACCTGAAACAGATATATCTTTAGTGAAATCTAATGGGTCTAAAAAGCATTCTTACTTCTTTGTACTCACTGTAGTGATTGTTTTTCTATGCTACTAATTTGGTACTAATTATAGATTACCTTTTATTGTCATTTATGTATTTAATTAAAACGTTAAGCTATATATCCACTATATCTGATGTTAGTGGTATAATGGTGAATAAGACGTGTCTCTCTTCCTGGACATTGTAGTTCAACAGAGGGCTCAGAGAAAACAAAAAACAAAAAAACAGGCTAGAGTATATTAGTATGGCAAATGTTATAAGGAGGAAGCACAACAAGGGCAAATAGAAAAGACCGCTTTCTTACTCAGACTTGCACTTCAGGAGACATCTTGCTGATGAAAGCTACACTTAGGCAGATACCAGAAATAAAGGGAAGAATCAGTCAGGCTCATAGGTGGAAGATCTTAGCCCTTGCAAAAAAATCATGGCAGGATACGTTATGAAACTAGGAAACTGAATTAGTTCTTCCTTTATATCTTTTTTTCTCTGTATTCTAAGTGGTGAACTCTACTATATGAGGTGCAGATAGTAAGAGACAAGGGTGTTGCATTTCATGAAGAACATCATAAATTATCCCAAAGTTTTTGGACATTATCTTAAAAGGAACCATTGAAGGATTATAATAAGGAGAAGGACAAGATTAAATTTATGTTTTTGTTTGTTTGTTTGTTGTTTTTGAGTTGGAGTCTCACTCTGTCGCCCAGACTGGAGTGCAGTGGCCACTCCCGGCCACCGCAGCCTCGAGCTGCTGGTCTCCGACGATCCTTCCGCCTCAGCCTTCCAAGTAGCCAGAATTACAGGCATGCGCTACCACGCCCAGCTGATTTTTTTATTTATTGTAGAGATGAGGTCTCACTGCCCAGGCAGGTCTCGAACCTGCGGGCTCAGGCAATCCACTCACCTCAGCCTCCCAAAGGCGCGGGATTACAGGCTGAGCCACCGAGTCTGGCTAAATTTATGTTTAAAAAAATCACACTGGCTCCACTGGGTAAACATTACAAGTTGGATAACCAGTGTGATTTTTTTTATTCTAGTGTCCGTCCACTCGTCTTAGATTTTTCATTTTTTAAAACAAATTAAATTCTCTTTATATGTCTAGCTTCTACCAAGGTTTCTTTTGATAGTGTTTGAGATGTGTATCAGTGAACAGAATTCTCATCTTAACAAGCAGTTAACTCTGAAGGGCATCTCCCTTTTGAGAAAGTATGCAGTGTGCTCACCATAAAACAGCCCAGTAAATAAGTACATCTAAGTCCCTTAAGTTTTGGGTAGTGGCAGGAGTAGTATTTGAAATTGCTCTTCTATGTGATATGCCAGTATGTTGTGACAACCTGATAGGTGCAGGTAACCAGCATGGTCAGTAGAAAACAAGGAACAGTAAAGGTTAAATATACATAAAATAATGAGTAGAAAATGGAAGTTGGGTGGTCTTGCTGTAGAGCATAAAGAGAAATGTCAATGTTTGCTTCAATGGTTTTGTCACTTATTGTATGGTGTTCTTTTATTTAACAATAAACCCTTTCAACACCCATGAGTTCAAAAAATTTCAAAAGCATATATTCAATGAAAAATTAAGTACTAAAACTTGAGAAAGTTGATGGTAATTGTATAACTATCAATTATCCTGAAGACAGAAATCTGCTGAAAAATCTATTTCAAAACGGAATATTTATAAGAAAACAGCCTATGACTGTAACAACTTAATGTGCATTGATGGAGATAGTGCATTTCCTTATCACCCTATGACTTTGTATTAGAGCAAATGAATTCTCTGTTTCTCTTCAATTCCAAGTTTTTTGGTACATGTATCAAAAGTGAAGTGACCTATTAATATATGGGCTCCATTTGTAGAAGAAAAACTGCCAATCAGTTAAATGATGCCAGTTTTATATCAATATTATTATATGCTTCAAATAGAAATCAATTCCAATAATGATTCCTTTAAAACAAATCTAACTGATGAAACCAGAGGAAACTTTTTTGGAAAGCATTATTATGCGATTGCAAATTTAAAAAGAAGTTCAACTTTGAAGAAGAAATTATTTTGTGATAATATAAATACAAATATCAGTGAAGCACAGACTTAGGCATTATTTTTATACTAAATTAAGACACCTACGGAACTGGAATATACGCACATGGATTTGTTTGTGGTGTACACATACTTTACCCATGCAGCTAAGAAAGCTGTGTTATTCTACCAATAAAATACATTTTAATATATTCAGAATAATTAGAATTCTGTGAACACATAAAAAGGAATATTTAAAAAGACTACTCTATAATGAGACCAGGCATGGTGTCTCATGCCTATAATCCCAGTGTTTTGGGAGGACAGGGTTAGAACTTGATCCCCGAAGTTCAAAACCAGCCTGCATAATATAATGAGATCTTGTTTCTACAAACAAACAAAAAAACTAGGGCGGGTGTGGTGGCTCATGCCTATAATCCCAACAGTTTGAGAGGCCAAAGTGAGAAGACTACCTGAGCCCACGGGTTCAAGACCAGTCAGGGAGCTTGGCGTGACCTCATCTCTACAATAAATCAAAAATTAGCTGTGGTGGCATGTGCCTGTAGTTCCAACTACTTGGAAGGCTGAGGCAGAAGGATTGCCTGAGCCCAGCAGGTTGAAGCTGTGGTGGCCATGAGTGTGCATTGTACTCCAGCCTGGATGACAGAGTGAAACTCTGACTTAAAAAAAAAAAAAAAAAAAATTAATTGGGCATGGTGGCTCATAGTCCTAGCTACACTGGAGTGGGAGGATCACTTGAGCCCAGGAGGTCAAGGCTACAGTGAGACATGATCAAGTCACTGCACTCCAGCTTGAGTGACAGAATGAGATTCCCTAGCAAAAAAAAAAAAAAAACCCAAAAAGCAAAAAAAACCCAACAAATTCTAATGGAATTTATGATGCTATAATGTTGAGTACATAAAACCACTTTTTAACAATAAAACTTGTGTTTTTTTTTCTGCTGCTTAACAACAAGTGGATGTTAGAAACCTCTGAGCCTTTGGAGGACCCTGCAATCAGCCCAAGTGTTCTACATGGTTCTAAAACATTTTGTAGACACTTCCTTTGATGTCTGACTGTTTTGTTTAAAATGAGTTGGAAATTTTCTAGCAAGTATTTAACATATGAAGCATCCCAAAATGTAAGCTTTTAACAAATTATAATTATTGAGGGTGGGAGCAGAAGAAAACTTAGAAATAGAAAGACATTCAAATTTATCTATGTAAAAGTGAGAGAAGAATGGAAATAACTAATGGGGACCTATGTTATATATAGTATTTCATTCTGAAGTTCTAGGTTTTGCTAATCAATATTTTGATTTGCAGAAAGAATCTTTTAAAAGCACTCCTGTTTTCACCTTGGTAATTTAGTATTTTGTGCCAGGATGGGAGGAAACAAAATAGATTTCATTTTTAGCACCTAAATTTGATGAAACATTCAAAAGGATCATCGATAGAAGCCAATTTTTGGACAAATTTGTTTTGTAAAAATATGTATCAAAAAAGTTACTTTAAAAGATAGCAGAAAGACAGTATTTGTGAAAATATTTGACCTAAAATACCTATAATCCCAATATACACCACTCCATTTTGGCCTGGAATTGTCAAGTACTGTAAGGGACACTTTCTCAATGAAAAACATGGATTACAGGAAAGAGTCAAAGGTGTAATCACTTGAAATTTGTTAACATAAAATTCAGCTTCAAAGAAGAGTTCAGAGAATTTTATGAAAAAAGATTAATACATTTTCCAGAATAATACCATTCACAGTTAAGAAAGTGAATATAGAACATAAATATGTACCAAGAATAATCTCACATAATTTTAAATTTCAGATGATCTATATAAAGGATTTTTTTCCTTTAATGTACCTGAATGTTACTTTTGGAAATACATATATATATATACACACACTGTGGTGAGATGTAACATAACAGTTGCCATTTTAACCATATTTAAATGTACAATTTAGTGGCATCAGTTACATTCACAACCATCACCACTATCTGTTTCCAAAACACTCTTATCACCCTAAACAGAAACTCTGTACTCACTAAGCAATAACATCTTTTTTTGAGTTGAAGTCTCTGTCATCCAGGGTGGAGTGCAGTGATACCATCACTCACTGCAGCCTTAACCTTTGGAGCTCAGGTGATCCTTCAGCCTCAGTACCCCAAGTAGCTGAGACTATAGGCATGCACCACCACACCTGGATAATTTAAAAAATTTTTTTGTAGAGATAATGTCTTCCTGTTGCCCAGGCTGGTCTTGAACTTTTGAGCTCAAGCAATCTTTCTGCCTTGGCCTCTCAAAGTGCTGGAATTACAGGCGTGAGCCACCATGCCTAGCCAAACAATGACTTTTTACCTTACCCAGCCCTAGTAACCTCTAATCTATTTTTCTTGTCTCTGTGAACTTGCCTGTTTTGTTTATTTCATATTAGTGGAACAATATGAGATTTATCCTTTCGCATCTGGCTACTTTTACTTAACATAATGTTTTTGAGGTTCATCCATGTTGCAGCATATATCAGAGCTTCATTCTTTTTTACGGTCTTTTTGCATTTTGTTTATCCATGCATCTGTTGATGGACACTTGGACTGTTTCCATCTTTTGGCATTATAAGTAGTGCTGCAAATGAACATTGTCATACAAGGATCTGATTGAGTCCCTGTTTTCATTTCTTTTGGGTAAATACCTAAGCGTAAAACTGGTAGGCCACATGAAAATTCTACATTTTTTGAGGAACTGTCAAACCATTTTCTATAGAGGCTGTGCCATTTTACTTTCCCACCAGCAATGCACAAGGGTTTCAGTTTCTCCAAATCCTTACCAAAACTTTTCTGCTTTTTTAAAAAATTAAAATAATTCTTATTGTTTTCTTAGTAGGTATGAAGTGAAATATTATTGTAGTGTTGAAGAATTTTACTTATAAAAGCAGTTTTTGAATATAAGTATTTTGTTAGTTCACCAATATATGGATTATTTTGTTTATGTAGTGCAATGCTAGTCCAAAATTTAAATATTAGAGCATCTAACTTATATGTAGAATCTCTGAAATTACACAGTTTGAATTTTGTGGCTCATCCCTTCAAAGGGTACTTAAGAGCTAAATACACTTTTCAATTCTATGAAATAGAATGAAAACCTGTCCATCAAATATTTCAAGCTATCATTTATCAATTAAATGGTGAGGGGATAGGGAAGGCAAAAAATTAAAGCAGTTGAATGACAACTGTAGTCCTGGAAATAGATGGAGGTATGGGAATATCCTGAAATGGGGTAGTGACAATGTGAAGGAAATTAAGAGATTTAAAAAGTATATATCAAGATACACTTAGCTGGTAAAATGAATAGACTTGAAGAATGACAGATAAGGGGGATAGGAAGAGGAAAGAGTTAAGCAAGATGCCCAAATTTCTGGCTTGAATAATAAGGTAGATGGTGGAACCATGTATGTACTCAGTTATGAACTCCAGATGGAAGAAAGGAAATATTGAGTTAAAGTTAAGATAGGCTGGACATGTTGAATTTGAGATGTCCAGATAAAGGTTCTCATACAGCTAGAAGCTGGAGCTATGGGTCTAAAGCTCAGGAAAGAAACCAGAGCTGGACATGGAAATTTTAGATTTATGTTTTTTTGATATGACTTCTATAATGTGATAAACTCCTTGAAGATATTACAAATATTTTCTTCTCTAATTTTCAGTCATACAGCTGATTTTAGTTGAGAATCTTTCATGTTTGGAGTGTTGTACTAGATAAGAGGAATTAGATAAAAGATGGTGAATGAAGTACAGTCCTTGTTCTCATGGAATTTACAATCTAATAAGGGCAAAATAAAGTTTTAAAATAAAGAAATATAGAAATATCAGTGAGGGGTTCTGAGGAGAAAAGTATTATTCACTCATTCCATGGAGAGCTTAGAATGAATTGAGCAATGCTTATACTTAAAAGAACTTTAGTACATCTTTGTTGATGGAATGATCTAATCAGTGTGGTTGTGTAATTTGTGAGATCCAGTGTAATATGCAAATCTGTTCATAAAAGCAGGAAAAAACTGCCCATTAAGGGTTCATATCAACTTTCTTTCTTACATGGTCTGTTGTCTTGACTTGCCATGGTGTGTTCTACTTGTCATTTAATGTAATTCTAAGTTTAAAAAAATTAAAATTTTAAATTATCATGAATCTTACCATTCACATTTATATTGTGCAGTGTTAGTCTAAAATTCAAATATCAAAGACTTTAACTTAAATGCAGAATCACTGAAATTATACAACTTGAATTTTGTACCCTTCAAAGGGTACATAAGAGATAAACACAAACCAGATTCATAAAGGTTGGAAAGAAAAAAAAAGAATCTTCTTTTTCTCTTTAGCCCCTTCCCCAAGCGTTTGAGCCTGACAATATTTGAGGAAGAAGTGCAGATATTAGGTACAAGGACATTCCATGAACAAGTGCAGACTTTCACAGGTACTTGGGGTCTGTGACCTGCTGTTCAGGGCAGTTTCCAATTCCCACCTGAAGCCTATTTAACTGTCCCTTGGCTGGAGGTGGGATCTGGGAAAATCAAGCCAGATGTGTACCCTTCCCTTGGGCCGGGGCCCCACCCATGATAGGCTAGTGAACCTCAAGAATCTTTAAGCTTCCATGTCAGGAAAGGATTGGTACTTGAATTAGGGATGGATGGATGAGGGACTTCCCCTGCCAAGGCAGATTCTGGCTAGTTGCTCACAAAATATACCATGGAGTGGGGCCAGCCTCAGCTGTGTTCTCTGAGATGCCTCCTGGTGCACTTACCTGACCCAACACATCTCTACTCCCTGCAGGTGATGAAGGGCAGTTGGGGTCACAGGAAGGGAGCAGAGAGGAGTCTGGATGGGGTCAGGATACCAGAAGGTATGAGAGTGGGCAGCTCAGAACCCATTCTTGGCAGGTGGCATAAGCCTGACTCCAAGTTTCCCCCACATTTTTCCATTGTTCCATCAGACTTCACTTAAATATAAATTCAAAATAAAGTTAAGTACTTCAAGAGTGTTACAGTAGAACATTAAAGCCCTTTGAGCATGGGGCCCTGTGTGGCTACACTGGTTGCATACCCATGAAGCTGGCCCTGGATGTATTCAATACATACAATGAAACAGGGAATGGGCTTTATGGCTCTGCTTTCTATGGCTTTGTATTATGCTAGCAGTTTCAGAGAACCAGGAACATGATCTCCCTCTTCTTGAAGGTGAGCATAGGCTAGACTAGACACCAAATTAAATGAAGATGAAAGTCCCTTCCTCCGCCAAGTTTGTCCAGTTCACATATGGTTAGGATAACTCTGGGCAGCCTCTGAGATTACCTGCAGGATGTCCCAGAAAAACAGGATCTACAAGTTGGACTAAATGTGTATTCATATTCTCACCTCTCTCTTTTTTCATTATCACTAGTGGGAAAAATATTAAGAAAACAGAAATACAAAAAAGTGGCTATTTTAAGTCTAAACTTTTTATCTAGTTCTTATTCTTTGGTGGGGTGGAATGCAGGGCAGGTCAGCATAGGAGGCTTTATTTAGCATTGGAAAAGCAACATCTAAAGTAGGAGCCACTTTTACTATATGCTGCCCTTCAAATATGTCATTTAATTCTGTTAAATGACAGGGTGACTTAAGATAGCCATCATTATTCCCACTTTTCACATTGCGGACATTAAGACTTAAAAAGGTTAAAAGGCACTTAAGTTCAGACATGACAGGACCAGAATTTGAATCCAGGTCTGTCTGACTGCAAAGCTGCTGGTCTTTGAGACTTAGGCTTTTCTTCTCTTGCAGCAGACTATTATAATCTCTCACCCAGTCTCAAGAAGACTATAAGTGACGTGTTTTCCAGGGAGTCTAATCAGCACCTAAGAACTTTTTACTGGCTAAATCCGACTTAGAAACATTTTTTTAACAGAGAAGCAAGTGTGAGATTTTGCTAACAGCGTGGGGGAAGGGAGACAAGTAATAGGAATGGCTCTCTTTCCCCACTAGGAAGTTTTGGGAGAAAAACAGCTTTTCTTATCCTGTCCCGTCTCCCTCTCTAGTTCCCTTCATTAATCTTGGTAGCCATAATTGACATATTGAGTTCACGTGTATGAGACAGAAGAGAAAGTAAGTGGATTTTTCTTGCCTAGCCCAGTTATTCTCTCTCTGATTTTCAAATACAACAGATTGTGAGGGCAAGTTCTTTTATTTCTAGGCTCAGTCTCTTGAAAGTCTGAGGTAGATAGAACACTGCCACTTTTGAGGCCTTCTGAGAATACTGGTGTCATCATTAAATGATTGAGAACGAGTATCAACACTGAGGAAATGTGCGTCTCATCTTTCTTCCTCCCTTCTTCAGCCTCACCCACAAGCGATCCCCCACCCTCACCACTTTGACCCCATTTCTAGCATAGGTAGTGCTTTCTTGAGTCATTCTTTCTGTTTCCAGATGGCTCGTATTAATTGTGACTCAGAAAAGTTGAACAGTCCTCTTTTCTCTGAAAGATTTCACGGTTAGATTCAGTAAGTGGCTTCTGATCTTTCTGCCCTTCTGTTGGAGAGTGTCATTCTGTACAGTCCTGGGGATTTTCCCTTTTCTGAGTTTCTAGTTATGAATGGTTACTATGAGAGCGAGTGACTCACCACCATATGCCAAGGTATAGGCAAGGCTCTATGATAACAGTTGCTGGTTTGTGCTTAGAGTCAGACACAACCCACCTACACCCACAATGTTGTGCTTTTGTCATTCAGAGTTGAAGACAGCAGGATCCCAGGTATTGTAGCATCATGGTATAATGTTTTCCACTGATGCTTTTCAGAGCCAGAGAAACACACAACCCCAGAGGGGGAGGCTATAAAGTGTATGTGACACATACTTATCATCTTCGGTCATGTTATTGGAACTGAGACAGTTTTTGTCTTTCATTCCTGTATCCTTTTTCTCACTAATCCAGACTCATTTGCCAGGGAACAGAGAAATATATGAAGTACATCTCAGCCAGTTCATTAATGGGGTCCAAACATGAACTTCAGGACTCTGCTGACAGGCCTACATAAGACTAATTAATATACATTACATGTGGCCACTGGAAGTTCCTAAAAAATGGACTGCTGGGCAAAAGGCTGGCCTACAGGGCTATGAACTATTCTTATTGGTCAGTGAAGGTCCTATTGCCTGGATAAAACAGAAACCTTCACTCCTGTCTTGCTTTCTGTCAGACTCTGGAGCCACTTATTAGTTCTGCTTGAGAAAATTATTTAAATTCTGTGTCTATTTTCTCAACTACAAAATTGAGGTAATAATAGTACTTTCCTCAAATGGTGGTTAGTGAGGATTGAAAGAATTAATACAAGAATACATGTAAAACACTTAGGTCAATGTTTAACCCATAGTAAAATTCTCCATAAATGTTAGTGATTATTAATAGTAATATCCATACTAAGTCTCTAATTTGGGAACTTCCTAAACGACAAGTATATAAGTAATATCACAGCCTACTTGGGAGATGAAAGCACAGCCTTTGGAAAATTCTGCGCTTTGTCCTGAAGATACTTTGCCTGGCCATCATCACCACCCATAAGCCCCCTAGTTCTCCTTCAGTGTGATATTCTTGACCTGTAGCTGGACTTGCAAGGAAGCCTGTAGGGGCTGAGACAGAGACATACTTACCCTTATTTGCAACACTCTTTGTGATTCTACTACAAAGCTTGACATGTAAACATGCCCATTGAATCGAATTGGCATTGAAGATTATCATTTTGAATCTTTGCCACAAAAATGCAATTTTTTGCAGAACTGACTGCTCTGTA
This sequence comes from Carlito syrichta, assembly GCF_000164805.1. Taxonomy (NCBI): domain Eukaryota; kingdom Metazoa; phylum Chordata; class Mammalia; order Primates; family Tarsiidae; genus Carlito; species Carlito syrichta. The sequence goes on along the minus strand of NW_007247010.1, from coordinate 161,552 downwards.
GCATGATGAAGGTTACTTTCAGGCATTTAGTAGCTCTGGAATTCCTATGTTTACCATGATTGGCAGTGTCTCAGAGATAAGCACAAAGATTTTATTTAATCATTTTAACCTATTGTATGCAGTCACATTGGCACATAATCAATGTTTAATAAATATCTGTTGAAGGCATAATAATTGAAAACAAATATTAGAAGGGTTTAGGGGTTCTTCAGGGTCTGTTGTAGCACTGCCCTTTTCATTTCTGAGTGTGTTTATTTGAATTTTCTCTCTCTTTTTTGTTAATCTGGGCAGGGGTCTGTCAATCTTATAACCCTTTCAAAGAACCAGCTTTTCAACTCATTGATCCTTTGTGTGGTCTTTTTCTTTTTGGTCTTCATTTCATTTACTTTGATTATTTCATTTCTTTTGCTAGCTTTGGGATTGAACTGTTCTTGTCTTTCCAGTTCCCTTAGATGTGATGTTTGACTGTTTACTTGAGCTTTCTCTATTTTCTTGAAGTGTGCATGCAACACTATAAAAGCTATCTTTCAGTACCACTTTCATGGTATCACAGAAAGTGATTTCTATATGTCATGTCTTTAATTTTGTTTGTAGGGATCTTTTTTATTTCTATCTTGATTTCTGTGTTAACCCAAAAGTCATTCATGAGCGTGTTGCTTAACTTCCATGTATTTGCGTGTTTTTGTAGGTTTCTGTTGATAATATTTATTTTTATTCCTCTGTGCTCTTGGAAGATGCTTGATATGATTTTGACTTTTTGAAATTTGTACATGCTTGATTTGTGGCCATGTATGTGGTCAATATATGAGTATGTTCTGTGTGTGAATGAAAAAAATGCATATTCTGTGGTTTTGAGTAGAATGTTCTGTAGATGTCTATTAAATCTAATGGTAAAATATCATATTTAAGTTCTGAATTTCTTTGTTAGTTTTCTGCCTTGATAATATCTCTAAAGCTATTAGCAGGATGTTGAAGTCTCCCACTATTATTGTTTGGGTATCCATATTCTCTCTTAGACTAATTAGCAATTGTTTTATAAATTTGGGCATTCCTATGTTGTCTATGTATACAGTCAAGATGGATATTTCTTTTTTTTGAGTTGGAGTCTCACTCGGTCGCCCAGACTGGAGTGCAGTGGCCGCTCCCGGCCACCGCAACCTCACCTGCTGGGCTCAGGTGATCCTTCCACCTCAGCCTTCCCAGTAGCCGGAATTACAGGCATGCGCTACCACGCCTGGCTGATTTTTTTTTTTTTTTTGATTTATTGTAGAGATGAGGTCTTGCCAAGTTGCCCAGGAGGGTCTTGAACCCGCGGTCGCAGGCAATCCACTCACCTCAGCCTCCCAAAGGTGTGGGAGTACAGGCTTAGCCACCGAACCCAGCTAGGGTGGATATTTCTTGTTGATGATTTGAGCCCTTTATCTTTATGTAGTACCCTTCATTGTCCTCTTCAACTTTTATTGGTTTAAGGTATGTTTTATTTGATATACAAATCACTACTCCTGCTCTTTTGTTTTCCATTTGCATTAAAGATCTTTCTTCAATCCTTTATCTTGAGCCTGTGGGTGTCATTTGCAGTGAGATGGGTTTTCTAAAGGCAGCAGAAGAATGGATCGTGTTTATCCAATTTATCACTCTGTACCTTTTGAGTAGCATATTCAATCTGTTAGTGTTTAACTACTGCTACGTAGCCGTTTGTTCTTGCCATATTATTGTTAAGAAGCTGCTTTGTGTTCTAGGTTTTGCGGTTGATTTGTATGGGTTGTGATCTTGGCGCTTACCTATGCTTTTGTGATGGGGCGTACTATTATTTCATTTCTATGCTTAGAACGTCCTTAAGCATTTCCTGAAGGGCTGACCTGGAAGTAGCCATATTCTTTTAGGAATTCCTTGTCTAGAAAGGATTGTAATTCTCTTTCATTAACAAAGTTTAGTTTGGTGGGGTATGAAATTCTTGGCTGGAATTGCTTTTCTTTAAGAAAGTTAAAAATGGATCCCCAATCTCTTCTGACTTGCAAGGTTTCTGCTGAGAATTCTGCTGTAATTCTGATGGATCTTCCTTGGTAAGTGGTCTGTCTTTTCTCTCTAGCTGCCTTTAGTGCTTTTTCTTTCACCTTGGCAAGTCTGATTAAAATGTCCTTTGGGGATGATCATTTCATATAATACCTCACAGAAGTGCTCTCTCAGCATAAGTTTGTTTCACACAAGTTTGAGATGTTGTGTTTTCATTTTCATTTCTTCTAAGATATTTTCTGATTTCTGATTTCTGCTTTTAATTTTTTCTTATTTTAAAGATGTGGGGTATAATTGAGGGTTAGATATATAAATGTTCGTTATGCAAGTACTCTTGTTGATGAGATGTGCCTCCCCCCCTCCCCAGGCAGATTCCCACTACTGCCAATCCTGCTTCCCCACTCCCCTCCCAGCAGTTTCCCGCTATTGCCAATCCTTTTCTTCTAGTATTACTATAATTGTTTAAGGTCTGCTTATGTTTGAGAATATGATGTGATACTCAGTTCTTTGTTTCTGTGAAAAATCACTCAATATTATAGATTCTAAGTCCATCCAGGTTGCTGTGAAGCTCATGATTTTGTTCTTCTTTATGACTTCATATGTTACATCATGTATATGTACCACAATTTTTTTATCCAGTCCTGTTTTGCTGGGAAGCATGGTTGGGTCCATGTTCTTGCTACTGTGAACAATGCTGCGATAAACAGATGTGCACAGGTTTCTTCTTTAACCCATTGTTTGTTTGAGTATATTTAATTTTTCTGTGTGTGTGGCTATTCCAGTGTTCCTTCTGTTGTTAATTTCTAGTTTAATTCCATTATAATCATAAAAAGATACTTTGATATAAACCTTTAAAAATGTTTTAAGATTGTTTGTGTCCCCACTATATGGGGGTCAATCTTGGAGAATATTCTATAAGCACTTGAAAAATCTATATTGTATTAATATGGTCATCCTGCACTCTTTTTTGTTGCTGCATGCATGTAATATCTTTTTTCATTTTCATTTCATTTCAACCTATTTGTGTCCTTAGCTCTAAAGTGAGTCTCTTATAAACAGCATATCGCTTTATATCCTGTAATTTTATCAATTTTGCCAGTGTATATCTTTTAACTGGAAAATTTAATCTATTTACATTTTAATGTAATTACTGTTTGGGAAGAACGTACTATTTCTGTTTTGTTATTTAGTTGCTACAGGCCTTATAGCTTTTTGTTTCTCTTTTCCTTCATTATTTCCTTTCTTTGTGTTTAGATGACTTCTTGTCATGACGGGTTTTTATTTCCTTTTTTTGTATATTTATAGATTTTTCTTTGTGATTACCATGAATATTATATATAAATAAAGTTGCCACATCTGCTTTAAATTGAGACCAACTCAATTTCAATTACTTGTAATAACTCAATTTCTATGCTACTCCGTTTGTCCTCACTTTGTTATTGATGTCATAGATTATGTTTTTTGATATTATATACTTATTATTATAAACTTATAATTATTTTTATACATTTGTCTTTTAAATCAGAAACTTGAAGGTAGAGTTACAAACTAAAATTACAAAAATACTCATCTTTCTATTTGCCTGTGAATTTACCTTTACCAGAGATCTTTACATCTTCACATGACTGAGTTACCATTTAGTATCCTTTAATTTCAACCTGAAAGACTCTCTTTGGTATTTCTTGTAGGGCAGGTCTAGTGGCTATGAATGCCCTCAGTTTTTGTTTATCTAGGAATGTCTTTATTTTTAAACCACAGTTTTGTCAAATATAAAATTCTTGGTTGAATATTTTCTTTCAGTGTTTTAACTATATTATCCCAGTACCTCACTGCATCCAAGATGTCTACTGAAGTATTGGTTAATAATCATATTGGGACTCCCAGTACATGATAAATCTCTTTCTTTTTTCAAAATTCTCTTTTTGTCTTTCTATTTTGACATTTGCTTGTAAGGTGTCTTGGTGTGAATATCTTTGAGTTATTTTAATAAGATTTGTTGAGCTTCTTGGATATATACACTCATGTTTCTTTTTTTAATCAAATTGGGAAGTTTCTGGCCAATATTTCTTTAGATAATCTCTCCTCTCATACTCTCTCCCTGCTTCCTTCTCATACTCCCATACTATGTTGGTCAGTTTGTTGCTATTCCATAAGTCCTTTAGGTTCTGTTAACTTTTCTTCATTCTATTTTCTTTCTGTTCCTCACGTTTGATATTTTTTTGTCTTTGTTTTACTAACTTTAAGGGGTGTACATAGTTTTTGGTTACATGGTTGCATCATATAGTGGCAAAGAAGTCTGGACTTTTTGTGTACCAATGACCCCTACCTGTGCACGTTGTACTGATAAGTGATTTCTTGTCTCTCCACCCCATTCCCCATTCTAAGTCTCCATCATCCATTATGTAATTCTGTATGCATTTGCAGATCCTTAGTTTAGATTCCACTTATAAGTGAGAATATGCAGTTTTTGGTCTTTTGTTCTTGAGTTAGTTTACTTAGAATGATGTTCTTCAATTCCATTCAAGTTTCTGCAAAAGACATTATTGCATTCTTTTTGATGACTGACTAGTATTCCAAAGTGTATATATACCATATTTTCAGTATTCACAGATTGGTTGATGAGCATTTAGGCTGATTCCATATTTTTGCCATTGTAAATTGTGTTGGGATGAACATGCAGTTGCAGATGTCTTTTTAATACAATGACCTCTCTTCCATTGGGTAGGTACCTAGTAGTGGGATTGTTGGCTCAAATGGTGGATCTACTTTTAGTTGTTTGAGAAGTCTTCATGCAAATTTTCATAGAGATTGTACTAATTCACACTCCCATCAACAGTGTTTAAGTGTTCCTTTTTCACTGCATCCACACCAGCATCTGTTCTTTTTTGATTTTTCAATGATGATTATTCTGGCTTGTATAAAGTGGTATCTTATTGTGGTTTTAATTTACATTACCCTGACAATTAGTGATGTTGAGCATTTTTTAATGTTTGTTGGCCATTTGTATATCTTCTTTAGAGAAATGTCTGTCATGTTGTTTGTCGGCTTTTTAATAGGGTTATTTGCTTTTTTATTGCTGATTTGTTAGAGTTCTTTTTAGATTCTGGATATTAGTTTTTGTCAGAGGTGTTGTTTGCAAATATCTTCTCCGTTCTGTAGGTTGCCTATTTGCTCTGTTGATAATTTCTTTGGCTGTGCAGAAGCTTTTTAGTTTAGTTAAGTCCCATTTATTTTTGTTTTTATTGCATTTGCTTTTGGGGTTTTTGCCATAAATTACCTGTCTAGGCCTATGGCTAGGGTAGTTTCTCCTAGGTTTTCTTCTAGGATTCTTATGGTTTCAGGTCTGACTATTAAGTCTTTAATCCATCTTTAATTAATTTTTATATAAGAGATAGAGATCAAGTTTCATTTTTATGCATGTATCCATCAAATGTTCCCAGCACCATTTGTTGAAATGGGTGTCCTTTCCCCAGTGTTTGTTTTTGTCTGCTTTGTCAAAGATCAGTTGATTGTAGGTATTTAGGTTTATTTCTGGATTATGTTCCTTTGGTCAATGTGTCTGATCTTGTACCAGTACCATGATGTTTTTGTTACCACAGTCTTGTAGTATAATTTGAAGTCAGGTAATGTGATGCCTCCAGCCTTGTTCCTTTTGCTTAGGATTGCTTTGACTATTTTGACTCTCTTTTGGTTCCATATCAATTTTAGGATTGTTTTTTCTAATTCTGTGAAAAATGACATTGGTAGTTTAGGATTGCATTGAATCTGTAAATACTTTGAATAATATGGTCATTTTAACAATGTTGTTTTTTCCAATTCATGAGCATGGGATGTTTCTCCATTTTGTGTCCTCTACAATTTTTTTCATCAGTGTCTTATGGTTTTCCTTGTAGAGATTATTCACCTACTTGGTTAAATATATCCCTAGCTATTTTAACTTTTTGGCTGCTATTGTAAATGGAATTGATTTCTTAATTTTATTCTCAGCTTGGTCACTATTGGTGTATAGTAGTGCTACTGATTTGTGTGTGTTGATTTTGTATCCCTAAACTTTACTGAATTTATTTATCAGCCCAGGAGTCTTTTGTAGGAGTTTTAGGATTCTGTAGGTTTAAGATCATATCATCAACATTCAGAGATTGTTTGATTTCTTCTTTTTCATTTTAGATATTTATTTCTTTTTCTTGCCTGATTACTCTGGTTAGATCTTCCAGTACTACATTGAATAGGAGTGGTGAAAGTGGGCATCCTTGACTTGTTTCATTCCTGAGGGATAATGCATTCTACTCTCTTTCATTCAGGATGACACTGGCTGTGCATTTGTCATATCTGGCTTTTATTATTTTGAGGAATGTTCCCTCTGTGCCTATTTTACTGAGGGATTTTTATCATGAAGTAGTGCTGGATTTTATCTAATATTTTTTCTGCATCTATTGAAATAATCATACCATTTTTATTTTAAATTCTGTTTATGTAGTGAATAATGTTTATTGACTTACATATTTTAAATTACCCTTGCACCCCTGGGATAAAACCCACTTGTTGGTGGTATATTATTTGTTTTATGTGCTCTTGAATTTGGTTTGCTAATATTTTGTTAAGGAATTTTGTGTCTATGTTTTTAAGGGATATTGGTCTATAGTTTTCTCTTTTTTTTTTTTGCATCTTTCCCTGGCTTTGGTATCTGAGTGATACTGTCTTTGTAAAATGAGTTAGGAAAAATTCCTTCCTCTTCAATCTTATGGGATAGCTTTGGTAAAATTGGTACCAATTCCTCTTTGAAAATCTGGTAGAATTTGGCTGTGAGTCCATCAAGTCCTGAACTTTCTTTGTTGCTGGGAGATTTTTAATTACTGTTTCAGTCTTGCTACTTGTTATAGGTCTGTTTGGGGTTTCTATTTCTTCCTGATTCAAGGATGGGAGGGCTGTATGTTTCCAAGAATTTACCCATTTCTTCTAGATTTCCTAATTTGTTTGCATAAAGGTGTTCATAATAGTCTCAGATGACCTTTTGAATTTCCATCATATCAGTTGTAATGTCTCCATTGACTTTTCTGATTAAGCTAATTTGAATCTTTTCTCTTCATTTCTTAATGAATCTAGCTAGTGGCCTATCAGTTTTGTTTCTTTTTAAAGAACCAACTTTTTGTTTCATTGATCCTTTGTATTTTTTTAAATTTCAATTTCATTTAGTTCTGCTCTGAGTTTATTTATTTTCTTCTGCTAGCTTTCAGTTTGGTTTGTTCATGTTTTTCTAGTTACTTGAGGTATGATATGAGGTTGTCATTATGTGATCTTTCAGTCTTATTAATGTAGAACTTAAGCACTATAAATATTCCTCTGAGCACAGCTTTGCCTGTGTCTCAAAGGTTTTTTAATTGCTGTCATTCATTTTGAGAAATTTTAAAATTTCCCTCTTGATTTTATTGTTGACCCAATGCTCATTAGGAGCAGATAGTTTAACTTCCATGTTTTTATTTGGTTTTGAGAGTTCTTCTTGGAGTTAATTTCTAGTTGTATTTCACTATGGTCTGAGAAGGTGCTTAATGTGATTTAAAATTTTTTAAAATTTATTGAGACTTGATTTGTGGCCTATTATATGGTTTATCTTGGAAAGTGTTCCATGTGCTAATGAGAAAAAATGTATATTCTGTAGTTTGGGGTGGAATGTTCTATAGATGTCTGTTAGTTCCATTTGTTCTAGGGTTCAGTTCGATTCCAATTTTTTTTGTTCACTTTGTTCCTTGATGATCTATCTGGAGTATTGAAGTCACCAACTATTATTGTATTTCTCTCTCTCTCTCTCTCTCTCTCTCTTTTTCTCTCAGGTCTAGTAGAATTTGTTTTATAAAGCGGGAGGCTCTGGTGTTAGGTGCATATATATTTAAAATTGTTATGCCTTCTTGTTGGATTGATCCCTTTTTCATGATATAATAACCATCTTTGTTTTTTACAATTGTTGTTAATTTAAAGTCTGTTTTATCTGATATGATAATGTCTACTTCTGCTTGTTTTTGTTTTCATTTGCATGGAAAATTTTTCCCACCCCTTTACCTTGAGTCTATAGGAATCTTTGTGTAAGTGAATCTCTTGAAGGCAGTAAATATTTGGGTTGCACTGTTTTGTTCATTCTGTCCATGTATATCTTTTTAGTGGGGCATTCATAATATTTACATTCAAAGTTAATGTATGGTAGTATTCTGTTCTTCATATTGGTTGTTATCTTGTTGCTTTGTTTATTTTTTTCTCTATTGTGTTGATGTTCCATATGACCTTTGAGCCTTATGATTTCCAGCTTTTTCTACTGGTGTATTTTGACCTTTTGTTTCAGTATTTAGAACTTTTTTTTTTTTTTTTGAGTGTTTCTTTTTTTTTTGAGTTGGAGTCTCACTCTGTCACCCAGACTGGAGTGCAGTGGCCGCTTCCGGCCACCGCAGCCTCGACCTGCTGGGCTCCGGCGACCCTTCCGTCTCAGCCGTCCAAGTAGCTGGAATTACAGGCACGCTCTACCACACCCGGCTAATTTTTGATTTACTGTAAAGATGAGGTCTCGCCAAGTTGCCCAGGCGGGTCTCGAACCCGTGGGCTCAGGTAATCCACTCACCTCAGCCTCCCAAAGGTGCGGGATTACAGGCTGAGCCACCCAGCCCGGCTGAGTATTTCTTATAGAGCTGGTCTAGTGGTAACAGATTCTCTCACCATTTGCTTGTCTAAGAAAGGCTTCATTTCTCCTTCATTTATGGAACTTAGTTTTGTGAGATTAAAAAAAATCCTTGGCTGACTGTTATTCCATTTGAGGATAATGAAGATGGGGTCTCTCCTCTCTCTTCTGGCATGTATGGTTTCTTCTTAGAAGTCGGCTGTTAGTCTCCTAGGTTTACCCTTGTAAGTTATTTGATGGTTTTGTCTCACTGCTCTTAAAACTCTTTCCTTCACATTAACTTGTATAACCAGGTGATTATATGCCTTGGGGATAGTCTTTTTGCAATGAATCTTCTGGAAGTTCTTTGGGCTTCTTGTAGCTGAATGTTTAAATCTCTGGCAGGGCCAGGGAAGTTTTTCTCCATTATTTCTTCAAATAGGTTTTCCAAACCTGTTGCTTTCTCTTCTGGCTCAGGAACACCAATGATTTGTAGGTTTGAAGATTTTGCATAATCTCACATTTATTGGAGACTTTGTTTCATTCTCTGGATTCTTTTTTCTTTATTGTTGTCTATTTGGGTTAATTTGAAAGCCTTCTCTTCAAGTTCTGAGATTCTTTATTCTGCTTGTTTTAGTCTACTGTTAAAACTTTTTACTGCAATTTGTACTTCTCTGAATGATTCTTTCATTTCCAGAATTTCAAGTTTTTTTTAAGGATGTCTATTTCTTAGGGTAACTTTTCATTCATATCCTGAATTTTTTAGAAATTTCTTTATGTTGGCTTTTAACTTTTTCCTAAAGCTCATTGAGCAATTTTATAATCGACCTTTTGAATTCTATGTCTGGATTTTCAAATATTTCATTTTGAGTAGGGTTTATTGCTAAGTTGTTAGGATGTTTTTTGGGACTGTTGGCTAACTCTACTTTTTTCATATTGTCAGAATTGTTTTTCTGGTTCCTTCTCATTTGGGTAGACGATTTCTTCTTTTTTGAGGCTAGCAGGGGGCTGTTGTAGGCACTGTAGATTCCTTTGGTTACATATAGCCATAGTGTGGTGAGTTTCTCAATTGCCAACTGTAGCAGTCTTGTGCTGGGTACCTACATTGGCTTACAGTTTCCTGAGTGGCTGAAGTGACTTGGAAAGTGGTATTAGCTGGGGTTTTGGATCAGGTCATCTCCAGAGCTGAGGTATTATATCTGATGTGATGGGTTGTGCTGTAGACCTCAAGCCAGGCAGTGGTGCTTGTGGGAGATAGTCAGCTGCAATGGTAGCTGTGGGCTTTCTCCTTGGCATTTGTTACTCCAGAGAAGTGCCCAGCCATCTTAGATAGAAGGCAGGGCTCTGGAAATTACCCAAGTTCTCAGTCTGTTTTGAGCCTTGAAGGGGAGTGTGTTGGGGGAAAGAAGCTCAAGCAACCCCTGTGTGCACTCTTGGCTACCCCAGTGGAACTTAGGAGGGCGTCCCAAGCCACAGGCATAATGCTGTTGTGTAGGACAGGCACAGAAGAGCTTATACAGGGAGTGAGAGTTGCTATGGCATTAAGTCCCACCTGACTCCCTGCCTTCACCTCAAGCAGTCTGCATTCTGAATATCAACGTATAGCTGACCTCAGGGTTTCTGGTATTCTCACAGCAACCTGCCTCAGTTAGGAGCTGTCTGCTATTGTAGAATTTGCTCTCAGGGCCCTGTCCTCTCCTGCAAGGGTCAAGTTCCTGAGATATGGTAGCTGGAGCTGCTCAGGGCCTTTTTTTCCCCTTTCTTTCTTTTTCTGCACCACTCTATGTGAATTTTGGCAGAGCATGGCTTTGGGTAAGGCAGTTTCCCCAGAGGGACTGGAGTTTCTCAAGGCTCAGATGGCCCTCCAAATCCATGACAGGAACACAGAACTCCTGAATGCCCTTTGCTCACCTTCCCCACTGCATCTGGAGCTGTTGGTGATCTGTGCCTTGATCCAGAGGAGAGTCTGGTCATTTCCAGCACAGGTTGATTGATTTTTCTCTTCGTTGCACTATATGATTCTTATCATTTCTTTGATGAATTGCAGGGCATGCTATCGGTCCTATTCCTCTCTGGGTTCTGAGAAAACTCTTTCTGTAACTGCCTCACATTGGCCATCTTAATTCTCTCTTCCTAATAATATTAAATATCTTGTCTTCAAGTTCATTGTTTCTTTTTCCTGCCTGCTCAAATTTGCCATTGAACCTGAACAATGAATTTTTCATTTCAGTTATTGTATTTTTAAGCTCCAGAATTTGTTTGATTTCTTTCTATAATTTCAATTTCTTATACTCTGATTTTGTTCACTTTTCTAATTTTTTGTTTTTAATTCTTCTTCCATGTTTTTCTTTAGTTCTTTGAGCAAATTTAGCACAATTGAAAAATTTCTGGAAATGAATGATGGTGATGGTTGCACAATAATGTGAATGCATTTAAGCCTGTACATTTCTAAATGATTAAAATGGTAAAATTTTCATTATGCATATTTTACCACAATAGAAAAACAACTGTGTTAAATTTGCATAGGTATGTATATATACACAAAAATACACACACATGTTTTGTTTATTTCATTTATCAGTGGATATATGGGTTGAACAACACTGCTATGAGTGTGTGTGTGTGTGTGTGTGTGTGTGTGTGTGTGTGTGTATGTGTATTAAAGTCTCTGGTTTTTAATAATTTTGGATATATACCCAAAAGTAGAATTGCTAGATCATATTGCAATTCTAATTTATATTTTGAGGAACTGCCCTGCTATTTTCCATAGTGGCTGCATCATTTTACCTTCTCACCAATAAAGCACAAAGATTCAAATTTCTTTATGTCCTTATTAACACCTATTGTTTTCTGCCTTTTTGTTTTTGAGAATTGCCATTTTAATGAGTATGAAATGGTATCTCATTGTGGATTTGATGTGCATTTTTCTAATGACTTGTAACGTTAAATGTCTTCTCATTTACTTATGAGATTTTTGTATATATCTTTAAAAAAAAATCTATTCAAGTCCTTTGATCATTTTTAATTGGGATGATTGTTGCTTTGATATTGAATAAGACAGTTATCTTAAAGTCTTTACTTAGTAAATTTGGTACATGAGCTTTTTTGGACAGTGGGGGAAGATTGTTTCTACAAAGCTACAGGGAGACTAAAACAAGCAGATACCAGGAGCAAGAGATTATTGGTAGAGACATACAATAGGCCATGTAAAACCCTGAAAAGTTAGGGTGAGACTCTTTGGGAAAGTAAAACATTCAAGAGCATCCTTGTGTATGTGTGTATGGTGGGGGGCAAGCTGGAAGCTGATTACATGGGTGTATTCACTTGATGAAAGCTCACAGACCTATACATTTATAACAGGTACACTTTTCTGTGTATATATTGTACTTCATTATAAAGTTCATTAAACAAAGTACTATTGCTCTAAGTTAGACAAAACAGAGAGCAGACTTCAGGCAAACCCTAGATAGGCAAGAAGCTTGCAAATAAGGTCTTCTCTGCTCCTCTGGTTCATGGGAGAGAATTGAAAACTGGATGCTACCTCTTTCAGACCAAGATTGTGCCTTACCAGAGAGGTGATGGGGCAAGTGTAAGTAAAAATACCATAACATTTCCTACCAGTCTGAATGTGGTCTTTTCTTGATTGGGCTTGATTACTGTAGACCTTTGACTGTTTTTCTAGAGTTTCTGTAAGGATATTTTAGTCAGTTTTCAGTTTTGTAAAAAAAAAGAAAGAAAGAAAGTTTCCATGGGAAAAGTGAGGACTTAGAGCTTTCTTATCTTCCATTTTGTTGACATCACTCCTCAATTTAGGTTTTATAATTTTTTGAATGCTATAAATTTGATAAAATTTGCCTCATAAATTACAGAAGCAGCCCCTGGACTCATTTCACTGCTCCCAAGAAGCAAGAGTTGGGCAAAGCTGGGCAGCTGCTGCTGGGGAGAAAGTTATCTCAGAGTTCGGGGCTATGGCCCTTGGGCCAGTACTGTCTCTTAGGTTTTAAAATTTTTCATGGAGTAGTTTTAGGGCTTGTGCCCTCTCCATTGAAATTACTCTTAGGCATGATTCCAAATTTCTGGATTTTGAAATCACAAAATAACTAGAAACTTTGAAGGCAACATAAAGGATGCTTAGAGTGCCATATTTGGAGTTGAGAAAAACACCTTCTCTCTTTTTATGAGAGGTGAAATCTCACTATGTTGCCTCAGCTGGAGTACAGCGCTATTCACAGGTTGGCAAGCATTTGATTAGTTTTGACCTCCATTTTGATCTGGGCCAGTTCACTGGTCCTTTGGCAACCTGTTTGTTCCCTGCTCCCAGGGAGTCACCATATTGATGCCAAACTTAGTGCAAATACCTCATCAACAGTGTGGTACAGCTCAGAACTTTTGGACTCAAGAAATTCTTCTGCCTCAGCCTCCCAAGGAGCTGGGTCAATAGGTCTGAGCCACAGTGTCCAGTGAGAAAAACACCATTTTAATATCTATTATGAAAAAATCATCAAGAATATTACTCACAAAATCAATGTGTGTTGTTTATGAGATCCCAAGGGAGAAATTTTTCTTTTTTTTCTGACGGTTTAGAATACATAAATAACTCTGAAAAGTAGGCAGGTATAGTTGAAATTTCAGAGGATATGGTCATCTAAGAGTGAAAAAAAAAAGTAGGACATTTATCATGTATATTTTCTTCATGAGGAAATTGAAACTTAATAGACATGAGTTCTGGCCATGGTTCTCCTCACTCTACTATGCTATCTCTCCTGCCCTGTCTGAATATGAAAGATTCCTTGTTTGCCTATATTCTCCATGCATCTAGAATGGGCCTGGCACATTCAATAAATATTTGTATGTTGAACGAATGAGAGAATCTAGTTTCCTGTAACATGAGAGGGAAATGAGAACTTTGCTATCTTTTTAAAGTTTTGTTTAGTGACCTTTATAATGAAGTATAGCATATACATAGAAAAGTGCAACTATTATAAAAGTATATAGGTCTGTGAGCTTTCATCAAGTGAATACACCCACGTAACCATCTTCCAGATGCAGAAACAAGATATTATCAGCACTTAAAAAGCAGAAACCCCTCCATTTCATGCCCTCTGCTAGTTACTTCTCAACACCAACTCCCATTGTCCCCTCTAAAGGTTATCAATTACCCTGATTTTTAAATCTATGAATTTCTTTTGTCTATTTTTGAACTTTGTATAGACTAAATAATACTGTTTGTGCTCTTTTGTGTTTTGCTGCTTTTGCTCAACATTTTGTAAAATTCATCCCTATTCCTAAGTGAGGTTGTAGTTGAACTTTGTTACCATTTTAAGCATCATAAAACATTTTATGTTGAAATTAATCAATGCCAGGTAAAATCTTAGATTTATAGAAAAATAAACTCCAATAACTACCATTTTGAGCACATAATGACAGACATTATGCCAAGCACTGACAGACCTGAATGATGTCACTTAACCCTCTCAACAGTTTCCTGAGGTGTTGGTATCAATATCCCTACTTTATTGATAAAGAAACTCAGAGTGTTTACTATCTTACTAGTAAATTACAAGTTTGTAAGTGATGAAGACTTCATCAGGGTTCACGTTCCTCAGTCAACTATGTCTATGCTTTATTAATCACCACTCTATTAATCTCTCTCACATAAGATTCCTTTAAGAAACTTTTATATGAATATTCATTTAAGCAAAACAAGGGAAAGAGTGAGTCTGGTACTAATTTTGAGATGGCTGTCTTGTAGCCATCTGCACCACATGATAGGACAGTTTCTCAGGGCCTCTTTGCTGTCTTGAACTGTATATATACTGACTCCTTTAGGTCCTTGTCCTCTTGTCACCAGGCTGACTTGGAGACCCAAAGCCCAGGAGGAGAGAGGAGTAGACCTGCGCCTGGCCTTATGGATTTGGGCCTCAAGATAGAGTCAGGAAGGACTGTCTCTAGCCATGTCCTGCTTCTATGCGCCCCAATAGTCACAGGGTACAGCCCCAGCTAGAGGTCAGCTCCACACCAGCTGTTCTCAATTTTTTTGGTAGGAGGTGGTGACCTTTGTTTGACTCAGCCCCCATTGAGAATTAGATTCCTCTGTCCAGTCATAAACTGCATCTCTGGAACTTTTCTCCAGAGGCAAATCACTCAGCCATAGATTTACTGTGTTTAGTTCCCAGCTGCTTTCAAAACACCATTCAGAAAGATGAACTTTTTTTTTCTTATTAGAATTTTCTTGGGCCAACATTTGGCCTTTTCCATTTTTGTAGTTCCTAAAATACCCCAGGCTCACTTTGACACTTGATTCTGCACCCATCTGTAAAAGATATTAGCAAATAAGGACAGAGCTATCCACTTGGTACTAGTAAAGGCTGTACTCACATTGTATTATCTCACCAAATGCAGCTGAATTCTCCTTTTATCTTTAATTTTTTGTTTAATTTTTTTAAATCTAAAAATGTTTTGTTTGCTGAATTCACAGATTTGACCAACATTTCACTCTTGGTTTAGAGCTTTCGCTTTCTCAGTTCAACAAGAGAAAAAACCTTGTCCTTTGTCTTCTAGTCCTTTTCCCTTGAATTCTCTTATTTCAAGCTTCACTCTATCAGGGGAGCTTTCTTGGTGTCATGAGCTTCCTTTGTCAGTTCAACACCCTTCTGTTCTTTTTTTCTCTGTTGCTTTTAAAGATATATATCTCTGGGGTTTTATGATTGCAGCCTTTGCTTATTTTCTCTGCTGATTTAATTCTCTCTTTGAAGACACCTTTCTCCTGGCGCGCGCTCTCTCTCTCTCTCTTTCTCTCTTTCTTTCTCTCTCTCTTTCCTGTTCTACTTCCTCTTACCTCAGTGAATAATTTTAAGGTGGTTAAATACAAATCATACTCCCTGCAGCCTTCTTGAATTTTCTGGAAGAGTCAAGCTGATTTTGCTCCAAGCATCTTGCTGGGCACACTCCCATGCTAAGCATTTGTGATTCTCCCGCCACCTTTGAGAGAGAGATGCTACAATTCCCATTTGGTAAAGACTAGAAAATTGTGTCAAAAATTGTATGCAACCCACCCAAAACAGATATGGGAATCAACTGTTTAAATTATTTAAGGCCAAAACTTTATATTTTATTTTCTGGTCTCCATGTCCTTTTACCATTGGTAATTATAAAAGAATACTCTCTAGAAAAGATGGATTCCATTCAATAGTTTGGAGGAGGTAACTTCTTCTAAAATAGAGGGCGTCTTGGGCAGCATATCCCTGTCCATTGCACCTATCCAAATGCCTCCACCCTTCAAAACCCAGCTCAGCTCTCACCTCTTCCTCAAGCCTTTCCTGGGAATGGCCCCTCT
This sequence comes from Carlito syrichta, assembly GCF_000164805.1. Classification (NCBI taxonomy): domain Eukaryota; kingdom Metazoa; phylum Chordata; class Mammalia; order Primates; family Tarsiidae; genus Carlito; species Carlito syrichta. The sequence goes on along the minus strand of NW_007247010.1, from coordinate 145,563 downwards.
CAGTGCCCTTTTGCTTCTTTTAATAACTGTGAGGCCATTTGTTAACCTACTTGACATCTACTTATGGACACTCTCTTTTTTTCATGCTATGGCACATTCCTACCTCCCATCATAAGTCTCTTAAAGGTAGAAATTCTCTCATGTGTTTTGTTTTATTTTCCAAACTACCCTGATCATAGATTGTACCCAGGAAACATATTTTGAGGAACTGAGTAGAACACATTTCTGGATTATTTTGTGGACTCTGGCTATTCTCTTTCATTTTCAATTTTGTCTTTTTGTTTATTCAAATCTAAAGACTTACTCTTGAGTTTCTTCCTCTCCTCCCTACTCACAAAAGCCCTTGTATTTTCCAGGTTGCGCTGTATCCCCTTCCTGGGCTGCTTCAGTCCCTACCAATGTCTCCTTCCTTTGAACTCTCATATCTCTTAATAGTGACAGCCTTTATTGGGCACTAAGCCCACAGTATTGTATCAATATACTTTCATAATCAATCATTTCAGGGAAATATTATTAAGTATTTTTGAACTCCTCTTGCATGCCAGGCACTAGATTTGGTGGTAGTGGAATAGGCTGGAGTTTAAACCAGGGCTCATAGAAATCCTGGTTCCTGCCTTCAGGGAGCTGAGCCTGGTGAGTGACAGGAGAGAGATGTTGGGGAGGGATCTCAGATTGGAGGCATTGTTGCAGTGGAGGAATTAAAATAAATATTACGTTGATGCATAAGTTTGTAGCATTTGTTTTTGGCATGGCAACATTGTGGTCTTGGGAGTTTGTCATTTGTCATTTGGAGTGACAATGTGCTTGTGAATATACCTTCATTTTGCAGATTAGAAGAAAGCACTATTTGTGGGTTAAAGAAGAATTGTCACATGGAGAAAAAAGAACACTTCTGACATATTTTTCTGTTTGAATTTCACAGAGGAGTAAAGGCAGGGGAGTTGACTTGAAACATTTGTGCTGTGTGCAGGGAGAATGCCATTGGAGAAAGTACCGCAATAACATAGTTTTGTCATTTCAAAGTGGCATGAGTGATTCTTCACATTCAGAAGAACCATCAGGCCTTGATGAAGATTGTTTAAATGCTTTAATCCATGATGATCCTTGTCAAGTTAACCCGAGAATTGGCAAACATGATGAACTGTGACCAGTCAACTATCCTGTGACATTTGCGTTCCACGGGCAGGTGAAAAACACTTCAAACTTACGTATCAACCCAATTTATAACTAGAGTGGCAGATGGGACTGAGGGGAGAGGTGTGGACAGACATGTGACAGAGCCAAAAGTAGGGACTTGGTCAGGAATATGTGCCAATCTCTGAGGACTATCTCCCATAATAAGCTCTAAGGTCTTCGAAGGTAGTCATCATTTGTACCTTTTCTGAAATCTATAGAATTTGTACATAATTGCTTTGTCATTGACAGTGACAAGAAAGAGTCAAGGCCAGAATTCTGGCTTTCCTTCTCCTTGCCTCATTGACTAGAATGAAATTGAAAGAGGAGAGAAGTTGTGTCAGATTATACTTGAGTGCTTACTCTGTCCTCAAAATACTATTTTAAATAAATAATCTTATTTACTATCCACAATGAATTTGCAGTGAATGTGTGATCTCTCATTTTTCAATTTATAAACAAAGCTTAAAGAAGTTAGATGACTTGATTAGTAACAACATCTAATAATAATTATTAGATAAACTGAGTTCTGTGGTTGAAGTGGCTAAAAAATAAAATCTCCCACCATATCACAGTTTACACTTAATTTCCAGTGGAACCTTACTTCACTGAAGGACTTTATTAAAATGCACATAATGTTATATATCCTCAAATGTCTATTACATTTTCCTAAGATTTACAATGGTTCATTCTCTTGTGCTCGCTTACTCTTATTCAAGTTCTACAATAACTTGAACTAGTCTGCACTGTGTCCCTTTGTATTGTATATGCTAATACTTCCTAGGTAAAGATTAGCATATACATATTTGCAGTCATAGATATTTGCATACTTGTGCTTTCAAAATACTATTTTTATCATTTGGGACATGAAATGTCACTATGCAAAGTTTTTTACAATGATTATGAATGAGTTTTACGTATGAAAGACCAACAGTACCTCTCAAGAAAAAAATGTACTTTAGAAATGGGATATATAGTTGGTAGTAGTAAAAGGACACTTATTTAATGAAGAAATGAAATTTACCAAGACAGTGGGGTTTTATCTACTTCCCCTTTTAGTTATGGGGCCTTAAGCTATGATTCAGTGGAATTGGAGAAAGGCCTCGGCTTTATACCTCACCACTGTGATTCCTCAGCCAAATAACTGTTTTCCCTTGACCTCAGTTTTCTCATCAATTTACTTAAGAAGCCTCTTGCCTACTTAAGAATATCACTACAGGAATCTCCTCTCACTCTTTCTCCTTTCATATCATTTTAAAATATCTGCCGGGCTATTCCCATCTCCATATAGAAAAGGTACTATGTGGTATTTCATCTTAAGGTCCTTTCCTGCCTCCACCTGCCCTGCAGATTACCATCTGATTTCTTTTATCTCCTCATTGTAAAATTCCTTAAAGGACCACCTATGCTCACTGTTGTTTTTTGTTTGTTTGTTTGTTTTTTGAATCAGAGTCTCACTCCGTTGCCCAGGCTGGAGTACAGTGGTATGCTTACAGCCACCACAGCCTCTACCTACTGGACTTGGGCAAATTCTTCCTCAGTCTTCCAAGTGACGGGAATTACAGGTGTGCACCATCACGCCCAGATAGTTTTTTGTTTTATTGTAGAGATGAGGTCTCACCATGTTACCCAGGCTGGTCTTGAACCTGTGGGCTTAGGCAATCCTCTTGCCTCCACCTCTCAGAGTGCTGGGAGTACAGGCGTGAGGCACTGTGCCTGACTACTTACTGTTTTAAACTTCTCTTCTCCAATTCTTTTTTTAACTCTTTCTAGTCAGGCTTTAGTCTAACTCCTGTAAATGTCTAGTAACTTCCATGTTTCTAAATCCGGTGGTTCATTCTCAGGCCTTACCTTTCTTTGTCTTTAGGCAGTATTTGACACAGTTGATCATACTTTACTTCTTGAAACTCTTTCTTATTTCTAGGAAACTTCCTCACTACCCCCCACCCCCACTCCCCTGCCATTTTCACCAACCCATGAACCATCCTTTTTCAGTCTTCTTTTCTACTTTTCAGTCTCTGAACATTGAAGGGTTCCAAGGCTCAGTTTTGGGGCATCTTTTTTATGGTGCCAATTATTATCCCAAGTGACACAGTCCCAAACACCTAATCCTAAATATTAAAATTCTAAAGATAAAAATTACTAATGTTTAAGTCTCTAAAGTCTAAAATTCCTAAATCTAATTAACTCCCCAAACTATAATGACAGATTTAGAATTAGGTGTGATCAAGGATTTTAATTTCTAGGTGTTACCAATAAAGCTTATTTTTTCATTCACCCCAGTGCATCTGCTAGAAAATTTTGATGAGCGAATTGCCTATGAAATACAACAACCATAAAAACTTCAGTTTAAAAATGTGTTATTTGTTCACATTGATATGAAATTCCAGGAGTTTTTTTTTTTTTTTTTTGAGTTGGAGTCTCACTCTGTCACCCAGACTGAAGTGCAGTGGCCGCTCCTGGCCACCACAGCCTCAACCTGCTGGGCTCGGGCGATCCTTCCGCCTCAGCCTTCCAAGTTGGAATTACAGGCGCATGCTACCACGCCCGGCTAATTTTTTGATTTATTGTAGAGATGAGGTCTCGCCAAGTTGCCCAGGCGGGTCTGGAACCCACGGGCTCAGGCAATCCACTCACTTTAGCCTCCCAAAGTGTGGGATTACAGGCTGAGCCACTGAGCCCGGCTAGTTCTGCTCAGTAAAGCTCCATTTGTCTGATGAAGTGAAGTTACTTATTGCTTCCAAAATAACTATGTGCACAGTAAGATAAGAAGACACACAACAATATTGCTGTTCATGCATGAGTATTGTTTCACCTAAGTTGTGGCCTGCATTGAGTGCATGCCAGAATGAGTTTCCATGCACCCAAAACAACATAGAGGTATGGCACAGAAAATGGGAAAATTTAATAGGGAATAATCATGTTGGTGTATATCAACTTAAAGAAGAATTTCAAAAAAAAAATCAGCACCACTAAGAAAACGGATATGAACATATTCTACAGGGCAGTCAAGCTCTAAAAGGAGGGAGAGGAATGGAGGGGAAACAACTATTCATCAGAATGCAAGACTTCAAAATATAGTTAATGATCATAAAATTTTATAACTCTCATGAACTACCTTCATGTGGTTGCCCATAATCTCTGTAGTACTTTTTCATTTGTCAACTTTATTGTTTGTTTGTTTTTTAAATTTTTTCCTTCACTGCTTTAAATTGTCAGTATGACTTACAATTCACTATGCCATGTATTTCATTTTAACCTCATTTCTAATACTAGAGATATACATTTTATTTGTTTTATGTATTTTTTGCAAAATTGATTTCATCAAAGTGTATCATCACAACCTTGACTTCTGTGTAAGCATTGTGCATATATATGAAAATATTGAAACTTCCTGAATAAATGAAGACAAGTCCTTTTTGGACATCTGCATTTATGAAAGATAAAATTTCTCAAGTTCTTGACTTTTTGGGTGATTGTATATGCTGAGGTGACTCATTGCAGTTGTTCAATCTTGTCAAAAGACTTAAGTTGTCTGTCATGGTATTTCAACTAACTGTAGTAATATAAGCTATTTCTTTATAAATGCTCATAACTGTTATACCCATGCAACTGTTGTCAGTATACCTGAGTATTTATGCTTGCAAAAATATATTTGTTACTATTGCCTATTTTATCATGTAGAGTGACTTGTAAAGAATTCTGTCTTGTTTTTATGTTTCTCAAATATATATGTAAATATCTTCTAAATACTTAAAAAAAATCTTTTTAGAATTCCGTTTTCAGTATTTCCATTTTGGAATTATATTCTTTGACATTGTGTCTTATGGGATTATGGCCCATGCTCCCTGTCTAGCTACACTCTTCCTCAGGTAATTTTTTTTTAGTCTTATGTTTTTGATACCTTCTATATGATGATGACTTCCACATTTGTATCTCCAGTCACACTTTCAACATCAGATTTCATTTCCAACTAATTTTTCAACTTTTCCACTTAGATGTTTAGTAGGCATCTCAAACTCAATATCTTTTTTTTTTTTTTTTAAAGATGTGGGGTACAATTCAGGTTACATACACAATACAAATGAACATTATGCAGGTACCCTTGTTGATGAGGTATGCCTCCCCCTCCCCTGGCAGTTTCCCTCAACTACCCATCCCATTCCCCTCCCTTGGCTGTTTCCCGCTACTGCCAATCCCTTTCTTATAGTATTATGATAATTGTTCGAGGTCTGCTTATGAATAAGTACATATGGTACTCTGTTCTTGTTTTTGTGATAGATCACTGTGTATGATAGACTCTAAATCCATCCAAGTTGCTGCAAAATTCATGTTTGTCCTTCTTTATGACTGCATAATATTTCATTGTGTATATGTACCACATTTCCTTTATCCAGTCCAGTTTCGATGGGCAGTATAGTTGATTCCATGTTTTTTCTATTGTGAATAGAACTGCAACAAACATGCATGTGCAGGTACCTTTATGGTAGAGTTCCTCCAGGTATAGGGGGATTGCTGGATCATATGGAAGGTCAATTTCTAGCTTCAATGTGAATGGACTAAATGCACCACTGAAAAGACACAGAATGGCAAACTGGATAAGAAACCAAGACCCAATTATTTGCTGCATCCAAGAAGCTCATCTCACCACAAGGGACATACATAGACTCAAAGATCCTTGAGGCAAACTCAGTATCTTTAAAACAAACTGACTCTTCCCACCCCAGCCCCAGACCTCCTCTTTCTAGAATCTTCCCACCTGAATTTCATTCTTCTCTCCTGAGTAAATATGGCAATTCCATTCTCCCAGTTACTCAAGCCAAAACCTTTGAAGTCATCCTTGATTTTCTTTCATAACTACATCTTTTGTTTAACTGGTTCTCATTACCTCTATCACCTTGATCTCTTGCTTGGTTTATTGCAGTGGTCACCAATCTAATTTCATTGCTTCTGTCTTTGACTTTTAAAATCCGTTCTTAACACAGAGCTGTTATTGTTGTTATTATTATTGAGTTGGAGTGTCACTCTGTTGCCCAGGCTGGAGTGCAGAGTCACTCTCATGGCTACCACGGCCTCAATCTGCTGGGCTTAGGTGATCCTTCTACCTCAGATTTCCAAGTAACTGAACTACAGATGCATGCCACCATGCCCGGCTAATTTTTTTGTGATTTTTATTGTAGAGATGAGGTCTCTCCAAGTTGTCTAGGCTGGTCTTGAACCCCCGAGCTCAGGCAGTCCTCTCATCTTGGCCTCCCAAAGTGCTGGGACTACAGGCTGCACCACCATGCCCATCCTAATATTATTATTTTTGAGTTTGGGGTCTCACTTTGTCACCCAGCTTGGAGTGCAGACGCAATTATGGCTCACTGCAGCCTTAACCTCCTGGACTCAGGCAATCCTTCTATCTCAGCCTCTATCCCAAGTACCTGGGACTACAGGCATGTACCACCAAGCCTGGTTGATTGTTTGAATTTTTTTTGTAGAGATGAGATCTTGCTATGCTGCCCTAACTACCCTCAAGCTCTTGAGCTCAAACAATTATCTTGTTGAGGCCTCCAAGGTGCTGCGATTACTCAGGCATGAGCCAGGGCACCCGGCTAGAATTACCTTTTAAAATATAAATCAGCTCATGCTCCTCCACTACTAACAGCTCTCCACTTTTATCATCTTACTTAGAATAAAGGCTAAGTGACTTACAGTGCTCTCTGTCATTCTGAACTCACCACCCACTACCTTCTTCATTGATTTCTCTGCTCTAGCCACAGCCTTCCTATGTTCATGATCCCATTTAGGGCCTTTCACTTGCTGTTATCTCTGCTTGATACAGTCTCCAAATACTCTCATGGCTCACATCCTCATTGCCTTTATTTTTTTTCTTGTCTTTCAAAAAATATATTTTATTTATTTATTTTTTAGATTGGAAAATACATAGTTTATTTAGAAAGTAAATTGGAAAGAGCGAGAGAGAGAGAGAGAGAGAGAGAGAGAGAGAGAGAGAGAGAGAGAGGAGATACACCTCTCCAAGGTAGGGGAGGAGTTCAAAGTTAAAAAAACATGGTGGCCACGGCTCAAAGAACATATGATCTGGCCAGTGGTTAACAAAATGATGGACTTTAAAAAAAAAAATCATTTAAAAAATGTGGGGTATAATTCAGGATTGGGTAGATAAGTGGCCATGGTATAGGTAAAGTTTGGGCCTCCCGTTGGTCCCCACTTTGCCTGGTTTGAGGTCAGGTACCCTTGTTGATGTTATGTGCCACCCACCCCCATCCCCTGGCAAATGTTACCTTATCAGTAAAAACTTTTTGTAACTCACCAATGGTTAAAAAATCCTCCATTTCTCCCAGCAGACAGCTTTCCCTATTTCCCGTGTCCCGCCTTATGTTTCTCCATGACACTATCATACTTAATGTTATTTTATGTCTATCTTGCTCAACTAGAATATAAGCTCCAAGAGGATAGAGACCTTCTGGTTTTTCTCATTGCTGGATGAACTCCTAGAAGTGTACCTGGCACAGAGCAAGTGCTTGAAAGTGTCTGTGAATGAATGAATGATTCAATAAAACCAGAGTGTTGGGAAAGATGATATCTAAGGCCTTATTCAAGTCTGCTTTATGACTTGTTACAGCTAATAAGGACTTATTCTTTCTTGCTAATGACATCATAATGCATAAAATAAAACCACTACGGTAAGAAATAAGAGCTTCAGCTGAGGTAATCAACATAATTATAATAGCTGGCATTAATTTTTATTCCTGAGGTGCTGTGAACAAACTCATATCTCTCCCAACAACTTTGTGCGATAGGTATTATTACTTCCATTCTCCAAACTGAGAGACTGAAAATTGAGGAAAAGAAAGGAAGGATTAGCACCTAGCCCAAAGTCACACAGCTAGTAACTGGCTGAGCTGGATCTTGAACTCAGACAGCCAGGCTTCAGGGTTGTAGCTCTTTATTTATGTTATCACCTATGTAATACAAAAAAAATTCTTTAAATGGCAACTATATATTTAAAACATAACTAAGGTCTCCCCACTCTTTTAACATACTCTGACTTCAAAATATTTTATTCTAATATACATATTTCAGGCGTGGATATTATAAACATTAATTTTATTAAATATATCTGTTAGTAGTTGACATTGTAAGAAATGAAAATACAAATACTGTGATTTCCTCACTTATTTTTTCTCTTTGTTTCTTTTCTTCTTTTAGCTTTTAAATTGTTTGAGCTTTTTGCTAGTGTTTAATTTGCATTTTTTAGGTTAGAAACTTTTGATGTCATTCCAAATAGAGTTTTCACATAGTCACTGGGGTTGTAAACTCATCTGAGAGCAAGTGAGAATTTATGAGATTACAGACAGGGAATCATTTCCTTGTTTTGTGAGACTCTTTTCCCTAGTTTTGAGATCCTAGTGATGCTTCATAATCAATGTTTTTATGCTGTTATGTAAACTTGTTTTGCCAGACCAGAAAATTAAATTAGAGACCCTGCTCATGGAGAAGCTGTAGGAGTCAGCAAGGGTAGCTCTGGGATGTGGTCAGTAAAAGGAACCTACTAGCATGAAGCAAAAGGAGTCAGGAAGAAAGGTGAAAAACTATTCATAAGAGTAAACATTTATTGCTACATTGGCATGAAGCTTTACATTCTCATTTATTCCTTACCCTGTGATGGGTGCATTTTATGTTGATTTTTCAGATGAGGCTCAATGTCATACAATCAAAAAACTGCAATTCTGAATGCAAAACCAAGTGCTTTCAACTAGAGTCATTTCTCAGTATCCGTGGGGATTGGTTCCAGGACTTCCCCGAGCATACCAAATACATGGACGCTCAAGTCTCTCACATAAATTGGCTTAGTATTTGCATATAACATACACACATTCTCCTGTACACTTTAAATCATCTCTTGATTACTTATAATACCTAATATAATGTAAATATATTATTTACAACATAAATAATATTTATATAAAATTGATATACTATATTGTTATACTATATTGTTAGGAAATAATGACAAAGAAAAAAGTCTGTACATGTTCAGCACAGATGCAATCATTCATTTATTCCTTAGTATTCTCAATAAACGGTTGAATCCATGGATGTGGAGGACTGATTGTATACTGGTATATTGCTATCTCTGCTTTATCTTATTTCTTAAAGCCAAAATCAAGAGTTACCTGATGAGAGAAGGGATAGGACACCATAGGCATCTCTAGCTTCAAGCAACAGCACCCAGATTTCTATTAGAAATGTGACTGTTCTATATAAGGAATAACAGCAAGTATAAGTGAATGCACCTATTAGTCTTTAATTTCATGAATTTGAATGGTCTGATTTCATTCTTGTTGGGAGAGGAAGTGGGATATCTTTATGTAACTACTATTTACATAGAAATCTCATTTCAGTTTGAATTAAAAATTGATTAGCGATCTGCCTGGCTGGGGTCAGCTGGGAAACCAGGGGTGACTTCCCAATGTGGGGAAAGGGTGAATGAGAGACTTTTAGTGGCCCATATCCCCACCATGAAATAGAGCAATCCTGGACATAGGGGAAGCTCTCAACCCTCCTTACCCCTGAAACTAACATAGAGAGCTGCCAAGACATGGGAACTGCCCCACCCTAGTCGACCATAGCTGGTTACTACTTCTTACCACCAGGGAACCTGAGCACAACCCTGCCCAGTCCAGTTCAGTTTTTCCTCCATCTCCCAAGACAGAGCACACGGCCCAGGGGTCTGGGGATTGCCCAACCCAATCCACCACTTGGGCACCTGAGAACTCTTCCCAGGGGTCTACAGCTGAGCCTAAACTTTCAGCCACTGTTCCCTCAGCTTGAACCTACCTGCAAGCACAAACTGTGGGCCTGGAGACTGACCTGCCCAGCCCATCACAGCTACTACCAACAACACACTCCATTCAGGACCAAGATAATTATCCTGCCACTGCCACCACTACCATTCATAACACTCAGGGGTCTGAGAATCTGCCCACTCTTGTTCCACTGCTGTCACTACCAGCATCAGAGCAAGTCACCTGGAGGCCCCATAATCAGTCCACCACTAACCACCCACACAGTTGCCGGAGTACACTGCCCTGGGGCACAGAGATAGGCATGCTTAACCCACCATGGTGCCTAAGACTAGCCCACCTGGCATCCCAGTCCTCAGCACAACTTCACCACAGGCCCCATTAATAACCACACCCCAACCCTCTGAGGAAATCACAGATCTCATTAACACTGTTAGCCCAAGAAATCATAGAGACTATACTATGACATGTACCCAGAATCCAAACCAAAGTACTTTGCCCAGCTAATCTTATTCAGGAAAAAATTCCTCTCCATGAAAGAAAATTAAAAATTAGGAAGAAGCAACTTTTATATCAGATGCACATATATGAATGTAAAGACACAGAAACCCCCAAAAGCACAGAAATGTGAGTCCTACAAAAGAAAGCAATAATTCTCCAGTTACAGATATTTTAGAAATCCCAGAAACTAGAAATTCTGGGACTGAAGAATTAATTGAAGGAAATACAAAACACATTTGAATACTTCAAAAATAGACTACATCAGGCAGAAGAAAAACTCAGAACTTGAAGACAGATCTTTTGAAATAATCCAGTCATATAAATATAAAAAAAGAATGAGCAAATCTTTTGTGACATTTGGGACAACGTAAAGCATTCAAACCTTTGAATTATTAAAAGTGAAAAGATAAAGAATTAGAAACCTTATTTAACAAAACAATTCATGAAAACTTTCCAAGTCTAGTAATAGATTTAGACATTCAGATCTAGGAGGCTTAACGATCCCCAGGAAAATACAATGCAAAAAGGAAAGAGTGAATCCTAAAAATAGCAAGAGAAAAACATCTAGTCACCTGTAAAGAAAACCACATCAGACTAATAGCAGATTTCTTAGCAGAAACCTTACAGGACAGAGGAGAATGAAATGATATATTCAAAGTTGAAAGAAAGGAACTGCCAGCCTACTACATCTGGTAAAATCATCCTTCATAAATGAAGGTAAAGTCTTTCTCAGACAAGCTAATGCTGATGAAATTTGTTACCACTGGACTGGCCCTACAAGAAATGTTCAAGAAAGTCCTAAACTTGGAAGTGAAAGGATGACATTTACCATCATGAAAACACTCAAAACTAAAAAACTTACTGGTAAAGCAATCATCACACAAAGGTGGAACAAATGAAACGCAATGAGGAAAAAAATCATTTTATTAATGGGATACCTGAACTTGCATATTTATTGCAGCACTATTTACAACAAAAATATGGAATCAACCTAAATGTTCATCAACAGAATGATTGAAGAAAATGCAGTATATACAATGGAATATTTAGTCATAAAAATGAAATCGTGTCATCTGCACCAACATGAATAGAACTGGAAGTCATTATGTTAAGTGAAATAAGCTGGGCACAAAAAGACAAATATCACATGCTGTGACTTACATGGTTGGGAGTTAAAAAGTCTAATCGCATGGAAGTAGATTATGGAAAGATGTATAACAGAGACTGAGATGTGAGGTGGGGAGGATGAAGAGAACTGGGTTCAAGGGTACACGCAAAGAAGGAATATATTGTGTTTGATAGTAGAGTAGGGTGACTATACTTAACAAAAATGTGTGTATTTGGTGACACATACGTTAAATGCTCTGATTTCATCACTGTGCATTTTATAGATGTAACAAAAGGAAGGGTGGTCTCAAATGTATGGGGGAAAAAGAATCTTTGCTCTTTGAAACGAAATTATCCTCATAAGCTGAAATAATGTAAACTGAGTTAGTTATCTTCTAACCTTTTTTGGTAAGCATTTTCTTACCTCTTCAACATCTTAGAGTGCATTTCTCTGGGGAGGGAGGGATGTGGGGAGAAGGTGCCTGAACCTTTCTGAGAAGTTGGGTGACTGAAATTAGCAAGTGTCTCCATGCAATAAGCACTCCTCTCACATTGAATATGGAAGGAAAAGAAACTCTCATGGCTCTTTTTTTTTTACCCCCTGGATACTTACTTCCAGATGGCTTTTAAACAAAACAATTTAAAAAAATTCTCAGCATCCTGATAAATGCTTTGTTAAATAATAACTTTTCTTATTTAGTCTGGTTTTCACACACAAGACAAGTGCAGGGCAGTGGAGTCAAAACTAGTTAGAATAATCCAAAGTAAGAACGTTTTTATGATTAACCAATGGAGAAGACTGAGGGGGAAAAAAAAAGAAAAGTACAGTGTGGCAGGGCAGCTGTGTGCATGCCTGCCTGCAGGAAAAGGTTCATTCTTGGCATGTTTTTCCAGTAGAGGCAAGAGGCCAATAAAGCTTTGTGAGTGCTGGCTCATCTGTTATTTCCAGCTGTCGCCCCTGTTCAAATTCACATGTAGGTTCATAAGCAACAGGCCTGCCTGCACCTTCATTTATAATGTACTAGCATCACCAACCTCTGCTGGTTTGGATTTTTAGCAGGATGAGGCCCCAGCATGGAGACTTGCAAATGTGAAGAGTGGAAGGTCCACAAGGCTCAGCTAGATGATGGATGATGAAATGGGGGTTGACAATATGCCCAGAGGGTTGAAGTTAAAGCAAAAAGTCAGGTCATTAGATCACTGCTTTTTAACAGTGATGTTGCTTCTTCTCAATATCCTGACTTAGAGCAAAATCTTGGAGGAATCTCCCAATGAGCTCAAAGTTTACTAAATGGTTGTCATTTTCTGGGTTAGCTATTTGAACTAAATATGGTCCAGCCTGAACAGAGAGATATATGAGAAAAAGAATTCCCTTATTTCATGGATGATGAAATGATTTCTCTGCCAATTTGGGGAGGGCTGAAGGGTTAGAAAACTTCCCTAACTATGAGGGGACCCCCCAAAAAACAGAATTATCTTTGGGAAGACAGACCCCTTGTAGTATAAGCTTTCCCCTCTAGGTAAGTGCTCTAGGAACTCATAGGCATCAGTGTAATAGCTAGCATTGTTGTGAAAGGCTGCATTTGATTCTAATAAATTTTCTTTGGGGATTCTTTCAAGGTGTTTGCTATTTCATGATGGGTGATTTACGAATTCACCTGCCCACCTCATGCTGTATTCAGCAGTTTTTGACCAAAAATAGCATGACCCCTCATGCCTCACCCTCCCCATTCACTCAATCTTGCTCTAAGTGACTTTTTTTGTTACCCCAGATGAAACAAGTCCTCAAAAGGGAACATTTTGCCAATGTGGAAGAGGTGAAGCAAAAAATGGCAGCAGCAATAAAAGGCATCAAAATTAATGAATTTAAAAAATGAGTTTGGACAGTGAAAAAATATCTTGATAGTATATTAAATCAAATGGAGAGTACTTTGAAGGTGATTGAAGTTTAAACATGTAAGAAGTACACAATTTTTTACAAAGTCCATTTTTGGGGGGTCCCCTCCTCATATTTGTGGTTCTAGGAAGTGTTTCAGCCAGAGTGCACTGCTGTTATGTACAGGATGATTCACATGGCAGAGAATGGGTAGAGATGAGGACAATTTAGCCTCAAGCTCCCTGAAGCCACGTGGGACTAGAGGAGGGAATGTACATTTTTCTGATGCCTCCCAGGCCACCTCTCCCCACTCTTCTTGCCTAACACTTACCTGCTTTTCTAAAGGGCAGGAAGAGGTATTTTCATGTCCACTCTTGAAAAGAGTGGACATGAAGAGGAAGGAGAGAATCTGAAAAGAAAGTTGGCCTGAGACCTAAGTAATATGAATTCAACTGCAGTATACTTGCTGTCACTGAGAACTCTCCTAGGCAGCACACTGGAAGGGACAATCAATCTAATATAGACAAAGTGCTGTTACTGTATTTCTGATTTACACTGCTGACACATACAAAATGAACAGACTAAAACATAAGCTGGGAAAAAAAATGAATGACTATCTAGACTATTTAAGCAGATAAATACTTTGGCCTTAATTATCTGGGTATTACCTTAGCTATGGTTTAAAATTAAGAATCTTAAAAGTTTCTTTAAAAAATGATTTTTTAATTCCCCCTTTCCTTAGTGAGGTGGCAGTCATTCAGGCAGTAAACAGAAACTTCAAGACAACACTTAGAGTGCATTAAATAAATATAAATTTTATTAAAAACACTCACATAGCGTTATCAGGAATGATATAATAATAAACAGCTTTCAAATAACCTGCATTCATAACATTACAATACTTACAGTATTTATAACCATCCTCAGATTTTATAAACAAACCAAACATCTCATGAAAATAAAATGAAACTAAGTTAAAAAAAATAAAGCATAGAAAAATGCACACAGAAGTTCATTATCTTAGTGTCCAACTGCAAAAGTTTCCTACACAAGTTAACCACTAGCTTTAGAAGTGAACTGTACATCATTATGTGTCAATCAAGATGAAAAATTCATTCAAGTAAATTTGACACCACTCAGAAGCATTTTCAAGTATGGCTATATAGTCAACCTGATATTCCTATATAAGCAAACTGTAGATCTGCTTTCCATTCATTCTAACTGAGGCAGGTTTGATATTTACACTTATAGATCTGGTATTTACAATAAGCAACTCAATTTCCTCTCCTCCCTACATAACCTCTCCCCAATCTTCCAAACTATACTTCTTGCTTTTGTTAGCCAGCAGTTTGGCAAATGACAGTGGATGATGTACACACCAAATATTCATTAAGGGTGGCTTGCTTAAAATCACCAAATGTACATGTGGCAATCAAATGTTTGGGATTAAATATTATGATACATGTAAAACATTAAAATCATATGGTTTGTAGGCAAAACAAACATTTTTTGAAATGTTTATAAATTAGATGCAGGCAAAAATGTGAGAAATTTTTTAAAAGACAAAAGCTATCTTATAAAGATTTGACCAAGAAAACTCAAAGACTTCCTTTAACTAAGATTATTTGAAATGTTAGTAAGCAAAAACGTGTTTAGGCCAAAATGTAACTGTACGGTCTATTGCACACCACACATCTAGATGTTTTGCCTGCTTAGTGAAGTTCTCATGGAGTATGTACCTGGGATGGTTACAGGATCAAAAACAAAAACAAAAAACCCCCACTTTATTTAGAGAGTTAAAAGACTCTAGCCAACAGTCACTTGCCAAACTCCTGCCTTACAATTTTCCCTTTATCAACTCAGTGCATTCTATTTTCATGTGATTTTTATTTCCTGCTTGACACTGTCAAAAGATTCCTCAAACTTTTAAAATGCATTTCTTTACAATAAAAAGAACCAACAGATTTACAAAATTAGTTTTAGTTACATCGGAACATATACAAGTAAAATAGGAGGGATTCAAAATAAAAGGGTTAAATCCCTGACAAAGAATATATGTATTATCCTACAACAATTTTATATAAACACAGGTGACATGTTGGCGTAAGGAGAACATGAGCTGAAATATCCCTGATTTTTTTAGAACAAAAAGGTCAAAGTTCAAGTTATACTTGCTAAGAAATCAAGTATTGAAGAAAGGTACGCTTTTTTAATAATTAAAAAAAAAAGACTTGGAAAAAATGATGGTACACAATGCTATAAGCTTTCACTCTCAGTTCAATATCCTATTGCCAAACTAGTGTTGAGGTATATGACAAGTAGGAACATCACTCAAACCTTTAATGAATTCTTAGCTCACATTAAGATATATTTGTAGCAGGCTGAGTAGCACCATCATGATGTGAATTCTGCTTCAAACCCAT
>NW_007247010.1:42964-129650 GCF_000164805.1 Carlito syrichta | reverse complement strand
ATATATATATATTTTTAAAGTTTTTTACAGTACTAAAATACTAAAGCATTGCGTTAAAAAAGTTTTGTTTACAATTTAATTTACTATACAACTCTTTCACTTCTTTATACAAATTAATGATTTAAAACCACCACAGCAAACCAGCTGCCTGTTTTTTGTTTCTTTTTAACCAATAGATTCACATGGAACTAACCCTGTTTATTCATCTTATGCAGGCATCAGTCTGCTCAATCTTCCTGGTAAAGTGGACACTTAAATTAAGAAATGACAACATCACAATGTACATAATTATCAACACAAAGGCAGACTACCATTCAGTTCTCTGAAGAGCATACAGATCCATACAATAGCATAGGCTTCATTGAACTAGCCTTGTTGAGTCTGTAGCATGCGGCAAATTATTACCTGCAGTTAACAGAGAATTCTTAAAACTGTACATATTTGAGCAATGAACTTGTCATACAATTGTGTATAAAACTGTTTTACAGTATAGCTTGTGAGATGAGCACCAGAAAACATGTGTTTTGTGGATTAATGTATTCCCTTGAATCCAGTAAGCCTCATTTTGGGTTTAACTGGCTGTGCTAAAAATGGACACATTGCTCATCAGCAGATGCATGGCTAAAAGCAAAAATATTTTCAAAGCTTTCCTTGTTTCTTTAAAAAATTAAATTTGCATTCTAAAATGAAAGTAAACTTGTTTTTTAAACATCTCAGTACCTTAGCATTGTTCAAGTTGTCAAAGCTTAGGTAGACAAAGTGCTTCTAAAACACCATTTAAAATATTTATACATATACATGTGTGCACATATACATATGTTTGTATATATATGTACATATATACGTTTATTGTCCTACAAGGATTGCACTGGATAAGCAAAATCCAGAGTCTTTTAAAATGTCCACATTTCAAAAACTAAGCTTGTGTAAGAATAGGCAATTATGATAAAAACTTGAATGAAAAGGTACCCCTATTATTTCAAGGGCACTGGAGTACACAGATAGCATCTTGATGATATAAAGGCATTAAATTTTCAGCTATTAAAGACACCATTTCCTTAGCACCATTTCTTAGAACAACCAAACAAATTCAGTGTTTTGCTGCTATTCATTTATAGTTCCTGTAGCTATTTTGATAAATAAAAGTTAATATTACAATTACAGTAAAAACTGCATGTTAAAAGCCATAATTCCAGTATTTCAGTACATCGTATATTCAGCACCAGATGGTATTTTAAGATTCCTGTCACTGTAATATTACAGTACTTGTTTGATTTGTGTTCCATGACTATGCAAACTTGATATTATTAAAAGTGGTCACAGATGTGTAGAGTTATAAGGGGAAAAGAAATCACATTTACATATCATCTCGTCCAATAATAGAACCAGTGTTTAAAAATGTAAATTATGGAACACTTTCTTCCCCACCTTCTTTTTGCATAGAATGCTTTGGTCTTTTTCCTAGATGCCATCTGTGATCACTTGGGAGTCAGTGGAAATTAAGTGCTATGGTAAGAGTACCTCTTTTTTTGCTGGTGAGCTGAGGTTTCTCCCACCATGTTTGTCTTGAATACTGTGACGTTTCCCCACTGCCTACGTCATGAGAACTACACTACTGACAGGTTGGTTGTGGTCTTTTCAAATGAGGTAACCAACAAAGGGGAGACATCAAATATATCTGTTGTAAGGCCCTGTGACCCGAGTGAAGGCATATGGAGATGTAGTTACTGTGGAGTTTGTGGTCACAGACATGGTCCTTTCAGCAAGGGACTTAATGAAGCGCAGGTAAGTGGGCTCTGAAGGTTCATGCGGCTCAGTTGGCTCCCGTTTCACTTTTTTGCCATGGGTTTTCTGAGGCACATAGTCTGGGCCATACTTTTCACACTCTTCCTCTTTCTCGCGGGCTTTTTCAGCCATTTTGGCTTCCCAGAGAGCCAAGCCATGTTTTGGCTCATTCATGCTCTTATGCTGGTAAAAGACAAGCGAGATCCTGGTGGGGTGATTCCTATTAGGATTCTTTAAAGGGGTTGTGGCATGAAGCTCACGCTTTGCACACTCAATGAGAATTGACCCATGAGTTGGAGCCACAGCCACGCCCCCAATGTCAGGATCCAGAAAGCTCTGCTCACTATCTGACCAAACTTCATCATCATCTACAGCAGAAGCCATACCTTGGACTGGTGTGGATGACTGCTTTTCCTGACCATTGGCATCACCTAATTTGTGTAAGCCTCCTTGGACACAAGCAGTTCTCTCATGTTTAAGACCTGGAAGCATCTTAGATAACCCATTAGCTGTATGGGAGAGCATGTCATTCTCCTTGTTTTGGAGATGCAGGGCATGAAGAGGACTGTTGAACATGCCCGGAGCGGCACTGTAGTTGTGGATTACGTGAGAAGATGAATGATGTTCACCATTTTTATAGTCTATGTTTGGACTATTCAGATTGGGTGGTAACTTAGAGGTGGCACCCATGAAGTGACCATCCATCTCATGAGTGGAATAAGGAGGAAATGTCCCTATGTGGTGGATGTTTGGTCTAATGGTACAACTGCTGAAGGCATCTCCCTGCATATTTTGGTTTCCGTAACCTAAGTACTTCGAAGTAAAATTCTGGCTGTTTCCAAATCTCGACTGGTAAAATGTATGAATGGGTGGTAGATTTAGCTTACAGAGAGAGTCTTGGCTTGGATACCTATATAGATCCATGGGCTGAGACTGGGGAGAATAGGAACCCAGGTATGGAGAACAGTTGTCCATTGACAGATTTCCGTTGCATTGGTATGATGAATATTGGTTATTCTGATTCAAAAGCCCAGGGTAGGTGTTCATGGAATTAGAAGAATTCAAATATGAACCTGCAGCTTGGGATGAGGTGGAATACAGGTTCATAGGGTTGGCGCCTCCATAAATATCTGAAGTGTGTGAAGAACTTGGATAAGAACTAACTGGATTAGGCCGTTTCATGTATAGATTGGTAGATCCAGACGCAGAGTGAGAGCTCACAGACTCTGACTGAGGGTTATTAGTCAAAGGGTGATGTGACTGTTGCTGTGGTGGCTGTGGGGGTCCCTGTGGCGGCTGTGATTGCTGCTGTGGCTGCTTCTGTAGTGGTTGGGGCTGCTGGGACTGCTGCATGACTGGTCCTGAAAGTCGCAGAAGTTCTGTGGACAGGGTAAGAGAAAGTGGGCAAAGATATGCTTGATGATGATGATTATTTTATGAAGGCTAATGAGGATACTTAAATGCACATGAGAAACCCCACCAGGATTATGCATCACTCTTTTGGCAAGGATGAGAGGAAAGCTGGAGTGACTTTTTGTCTAAGGTATTAGAAATAAAACACAGAACTTATAACAGTAAGTGAAAAAATATAATAAACATCTAAAGCCATTCCACTGCAGGCATCATGTTTTCTGGAGCTTCTGAGCATGCCTCTGTCTGAAGTGTCCTCCTCCCTCTGTCCCATCTCCCTGTCTTTCCTTGGCTTAGTTATCCTTCCATCAAGATGAATTTTGTGACCTCATCTTCTCCTTTTGTCATACCTACTGCAAACATAGATCTGATAAAGTAATAGTCATACTGTATTATAATCTGTTTTTGGTCCCTTTCTGCTCCTACTGCTAAGTTAGTTCCTAGAGTGAAGGGACCATGTTGTATTTTACTTTATTTCATTATTGACTGGTGTACAATGAAATTAGTTACATAATTAAAAGAAGGTAGCATAAGATTTGATATAGAAGATTTGAGAATATTATGAGAAAAAGAATGACCTTCATTGAAATATATGAAGCATCTTACATAATCAGCAAACCCTACTTTATGAGCAGGCTTTCCAGAAAGGAAATTTATCTGGTTGTAGATAATGGTTAAAAGAAACTTTCAGCTTTGTAAGTGAAACTTTTAGAATTCATTCTTCTGTTTCATGACCTCACTTAAAAAAAAGTCCTGTGTATTAAGAACAAATAGATGAGATTGCAAAGGCAGTTCTGAGAACTAATGTGATTATTATCTGCAGAAACCATTTAGAAGGGAGCAGAGACAAAGTTCTATCTGATTATATTTTACAGTTAACCTAAAGGAGATATCAGGGCGTGAATAGGATTTACTTCTCTCAGTCATCCAATCAACAAACACGTATTAAGCATCTTTAGCATATTATTCTTAATTGCTTAATCTAGTTCCTCTGAGCTTGAAATGAATCAGTAGGAAAATTTGATACTGTGAAGCAAAAATGGTTGGTGCTAAGCCAATTAATACACTAAACTTAAAAGATATACATTTTTCTTTTGTTAATGGCCAGGTCAATATTCTTGCCAAAATTTTGATTTTTTTTTTTTACAAACTAACTGCACTCATATGGCAGAAAAATATCAACTAAGCATTGATAAATAATGCTCAGCAGACCTCCTTCCCCTCTCACCCCTCTTTAAAAAATAATACTCTATTGTTAGTGCTACAGCTGTAATCTGTTTTGATGAGCAAAAATTTAATAGGGTAAATACATGTATAACCCTCTTAAACTGCAGACTCACAGGGCTAAAAAGAAAAAGGTATCTTATTCCCTTTCTCCCCATAAATCATATTTTCAAACTTATTTCAATAAATTATAGTGTTATAGGAATCTAAGTAACAGTAAGTTTAAGTTTAGGCTTAAAACTTTGGATTCATCCTTCAATTTTTCCCTTTTTATTCTAATGTCACCCATATATTGGTTTTCAGTTTTGCATTATTTGCTACATTATTTGCTACATTTTCACTGTTACCACCAACATTCAAGGTCTTGTGATCTCATTCTTGGCTTATTGCACCTGTCTCCATACTATTAGTTCCTCTACTTCTATTTGGCGTACTCACTGCTGCCAGATTAACATGAATTTTACCCTATCACTTATTTAAACACTTTGCTGTTTATTACAGAATAAAATCCAAACTTCTCTATCAATGGAGGGTTGATGGTACAATATCTCATTACCTTCTCTGAGAGCAAAGCCTGGCCCCTGCTACTTTAAAGAAGATTACGGTACAGAGAACAAAGGCCATGACTGATGTAACCTTCCAAAATTAATAATGTTAATTTTTATTATATCATACAACACAATTATCTGCAATGTTTTACATTAAATTTACCTGCCAACTGTTTTGCCTGGTTTGCATTTTCAGTCAGTTTTGCACGTGATGAGGCTGACTTTTCCTTTTCATTCTTATTTGAGCTGTTCTCTAGAGAGGAAAGCTTTTCAGCTGCAGCTTTCTTGGCTTCTAGTTTCCTCTGTCGGCAAGTCTTGACCGGCTCTGCTAACATCCTGACTTTCCGCCGAAAAGAACTCAGTACTTGTATGGCGCCATTTCGTTTTTTCTCCTCTTGAGCTTCTACACTCCCAAACTCATCCACATCGGAGACTTTGTACAAAGGCAGAACATGAAGCTGCTCATCCTCAGGTTTTTCTCCAATTTCTCGATTGTCTTCTCTAGTGAGAGTACATACCTGGGAGGGAAGTAAGACATTACAGCCTCAGTTGCAAGTATAAAAGAAAACAGTGTGTGTGTATTCTTGTCCCTCTCAGTATCTAGATTTTTGTTGGTGGCCTAGGTGGTTGAGTTCAGTGGCATGCATATTGCCATAAATCATTTCTATCTATTATTAATGAAGATAGCATCAAAATGGTACAGGGTGATAAAGACAAATTCACATTGCTCCCTTCTTGCCCCTTTGCCCCCCCCCCCTTTTTAGTCTCTTAGGAACTGTTACTTGTGGTGACTAGTTCTTCACATACATTTCTGACCCTAAGGAAAGATGCAACAATCCCACTAAAATGATGCAATCTTCTGCTTTTTGTACTTCAAAAATAGATGTGATAGATGTGAAGTCTCTTCAAAAAGAAGCTACCAAATGACCGTCTCTGTTTTTAGTAGTATCATATATGCCTCATCTTATTCTTTTGTGCACAAGTAAATTTCACATCTTCCTTCATAACTGACACCTAACTCTGTGCTTAAGAAATTTACTCTTTATGAAATTTCCACAAGCTACCAGAGAGAATATCTAAAAAGTAAAAGTTGAAGACTTAGTGGATATAGGCAATATGCAACTCAACACTGCTTGTACCTTCTTTTCTCTTCTTTGTACTCTTCTCATACCTAACTTACCATTTCTCTTTTCTCTCATTTCTTTTCTGAAATATCACCATACACACAAGTGGATATTCTGAAAAAGGGGGGGGGGTGGAGAGTGCCTCTGTTGCTGTGATGATTTGATGGCACTTTTTTTTTCTTTTGTTAGCTACAATTATATTGATGAAAGATTGTGTTTTTAAAATACTAGTCTTTAGTGTTTAGTGTGTTTAATCAGTGGAGAAAATGTGTCCTAAAGCACAAGGGAATATAAAATCATTAGATGATATGCTTGAAAGAAATATGATCATAATAGCTTGACTTTTATACTTAACTTTAACATGAGATATTATAAGTTTGTCACTTCCTACACAGAAAAGTCATCCAAATTCATGTTTCTGAGCACCTTGTTACTTCTTTCAAACAAATTTAACACTATTCAGTTCTTATCTAGTGCTTCTTTTCATTTTACTTCACAGAGCCTGTAATCTATTAGAGGCAAATTCCCCTTGATCCTCAACATCTTTCTCATCTTCTTGCTTTGTTACCTTGCTGGAATGAAATATAGCTAGCTATCATCAGGACTTATTATAGCTCCAGTTATCATTTATTTCTTTTACTTTCTAGAATCTAGCACACCCTCCTAATAATGAGTAAGTGTTCAATGCATGATGAGGGATGATTTTAGATGTTGGAGTGGTTGGCGAACTTTGTGTTGTTCTCTTGGACCAGAAGTCAGCAAACTAGGGCCCGTGCATGGCCAATTTGCCTCACAGTTTGTGTCCGAAAGATCAGTAAACTAAGAATGGTTTTACATTTTCAGAGTTTTTAAAAAATTCAACAAAACAAATACTATATAGAGATCCTATGTGGCTGCAAAACTTAAAATATTATATTGCCTTTTATAGAAGAATATTCCAATCTCTGATCTAGACCATTAAATCAATACCTTCTCTGTGTCTCAACAAAATCTTCATGCCAACTTCTTCAAGATGTCTCTTTAAATCTTTTTCTACCTAGACCATGACTTTAATGCCTGGTATCTGTATTTTTGTATTGTCTCATTAGTCATCTTCCTCAACTATACCTGCACCCGTGTCAATAGCCTATTGGGTTGATTGATTTAGTTTCTTCACTTCAACTTTCTCATTCTTTATCTCCACTCTGGATCATCCACTTATATACACAGCAACATTGTGGACTTTGTTGATATAGAATACTGTTCCATCCTATGACTGTATATATTTTCTCCTCTCACCATAGCCTCCAGTTACAAGACCAATCCATTTCACCCACTGTAATAAGGCTCTTCTGCACTGTGAACTTAGTTACTGTGACAATGATGATGTATTTGTCATTTATGCTTCTCTCTGCAAGGTGGATTGGTATCTTGGTGTGTGTGTGTGTGTGTGTGTGTGTGTGTGTATACTGACTGAATTTTGAGACTGATTTAGATCAGTACTAAGAATTTCTAAGATTCTCATGTGCTTATCAACAGTCAACTGGTCACTAATGTGTCAACCTGTTATGAGGTGCTATTTATGTCAAAGAAGGTCTTCTTGCAATAGCAATTAATTCATGGAAACACTGTTGCCCAGGGACATCTGCAGAGAACATATTATTCTAAACCAAATGTTGCTCGTTTCCAGCCTTCTACTCTTCAACAGGAGATGCTACTAAGCTGTCCTCAGTCCCACTTACCAATGTGCTGCCATTCTGCATGTTGTGCAAGTCTCTGTGGGCATGAGCACAGAAGTCCAAACATGCAGTGACCCCTGAGAATGGACGGCCTTCCTTCAGACCCAGACGGCACTCTGGTGCTCTGTGTTCATATTCAATCTGAAAAATAAAAATGTGTGTGTGAATAGGCAAGTAGTTACTTTTATTCTTAGACAGAAAGACTCATGAGTATTTGGACTATTTCAAATTTCAAAAAAATGTTATCTACTTTACATCCAGAAACAAGATAGAATGACAAAAAATAGAGCAAACATATTGACATGGTAAAGTTTTAGTTTACAGTGTTACTGAGGTATAATTGACAGACATTAAACAGCATATATTTAAAGTGCATTATTTGATGAGTTTTGATATATGTATATATCCATAAAGCCATTGCTACAACCAAAATAAAGTACACATTTTTCACCCCCAAAAGTTTCCTCATACCCCTTTATGATTCATCCCTCCTGCTTTGTTTAGTAGTTTCTGAACAAAGAAATTATCTTCTGTCACTATAATTTTCATTTTCTAGAATTTTATATAAATGAATTCATTTGGAGTTAATTTTTATATATGGTATGAAGTTAAGGGTCAAGTTTACTTTTTTTTTTAACCATATGATTATCCAACTGTTCAGACACCACTGAATAAAAAGTTTATTCCCTGTTGAATTGTCTTTGCTTAAAATCAATTGATGATATATATTGCATCTATTATGGACTCTCTTCTGATCTATTGGTATATAATTGTGTGTGTGTGTGTGTGTGTCTGTATGTATGTGTGTGTGAATATCAAACTGTCTTGATTACTAGCAAGTATAGATTTTTAGTAAATCTTAAAATCCAGTAGTATGAATCCTCAAATTCTGCTGTTTTTTTAATTGCTTGATTATTCCAAGTCCTTTGTATTTCCATGTATATATATGTTAGAACCATTTTGTCAATTCTTTCAGAAAACCTCCTGATATTTTGATAGGCCATGTATTAAATCTATCAATTAGTTGGGGGTGAATTGACATCTTAACAATATTTAGGTAAGAACTACCCAAATCCAATGAGCAGTCTTCTTTAAAGAGGAAAAGTGATGATACTTTCAGAAAAACAATTTTCAAACTTGAAAACTACTAGGACTGACTGTTCTTACCTGAGTGGTTTTCTTGTTTGTTTGTTTGTTTGATCTACCAGATTAATAAATCCACAGCATCCCTATGCACGCTAAATATAAAAGTTATTTTCCTTTTAAAGAAAGGACATTTCTCTAAGAATTCACGTGGACAGAAGCCACGCCCCCACATTCACCCCTGGAGCCAACTGGGTTCGTCGTGACTGTGTTGAGCCCCTCCCCTCCTCACAAAGGTGGTGGCTTGATTACCAAGACTCTGCTGCCGCATACCCACGTCTTTATACTAAGAAGCTTGTTCTCAACGCACACTGCGGCAGTCACATGGCTGCCATGCAGGTTCCCTTCTATGCAAGTGCTATCTTCAAAAAGACACAAACAAAAGACACACCTTACTCATTTTTACACCAGAAAGCTTCCCACCACCAAATCTCTTCTCCCACAGATAAGAGCATGATGTATACAGTTTAGCGGTTATATGTTTTTTTTTTTTTTTTTTTTACTTTTTAAGGTTATTCCCCCAAAACATTTTATCCCCACACTGCCCTTGCTGTGATGACTATTATCTATTATTGCTGCCTTCACTTCTTACCAGCACAGCGGCATGTCCCATGGCAGCTGTAGGACCAATGAAAGTGGTTGCTGAGATTGAGTAATCAGTACTTTTGCCTGCTCAGACTCACTAGGTGGATGCTAAGGTTGCTTCTAAGATCTGTTTCTGACATAACAAAGTGTGGCTCTACTTTAAAAGAAAATATCTCTCTCACATTCACATTCAGAACCCAGCTACCTGGAGTCCATTTTCAATATTTTAACTACCTCAATGACTCTATGAATGTAAGATATTGTGACAGAGATCCCAACTTGAAACAACAACCAGTGCCCATGGTAATTTAATGTCTTGTCAAATACTTTTATTGATTGGTTTATATGTCATTCTTGTTATAGAAGAATATGCCTTTTATGAAAGCATATGAATAACACTTTCCCAATTTATATTTAAAAAGCTAAAGAACACTGGATTAATAATCTTGTGGGGTGGTAGACTAAAATAACGATAACTATTGCTGCATACCCAGGGCAGGACGGGTGACTGAAGACCAGGACTATTTTTAAAACATGAGTTTTCAATATAAATACAACTCACAACCACGAGCTTTCGGGGGTAAGAAGCATTGTGTGGGTTTTGTTTAGTTTAATTTACTGATTAGTCTTTAAAGTAGGCCTTTTTTTTTTTTTTTTTTTTTTTTAGGTTACCGGATCATCATTAAATTTGTACTGTGAAGAGATTAATGATATGCATAAAGGGCTTTACCAAAGTCCACTAAATAAACACTACTTGAGTACAGACTGCAAACGAAAATGTATCTATGTTCTGACATTCACTGCAAATACTGAGTGGGTGCTAATGTCTTCACCAGTGGAATTAGATGAGTGCTACACACTTACTTTTTAAACTAAAACTAGTTTTCAGTTAAAAAAAAAAAAAAAAAATAGTGTTATGCTCCATGAACATAGTTCTCTTTAGTTATTTGTCTTCTATAATTTCTCTCAGCAATTTTTTTAGTTATCAGTATACAGGTCTTATACATTTGTCAAATTTGCCTAATAATTTTATATTTTTGATGCTATTTTGTTATTTTTATTTCCATTTAAAATTATTTATTGCTAGTATATAAAATACAGTTGATTTTTGTCTTTTATGACTTTGCTAAACTGATTTACTAGTTTTTTTTTGTAGTTTTGTATTTTTTTTGCAGACTTGCCTGTCATCAGTTTTATTTCTTCCTATCCAATTTGTATGCTTTTTATTTATTTTTCTTGTCTTATTGCAGTGTCTAAAGTTTCCAGTTTGTATGCATCTGACAAAAGACAAATATCTAGAATCTATAAGAAACTTAAACAAATTGATAGAAAAAAAATAACTCCATTAAAAAGTGGGAAAAGGACATGAACAGATATATTTCAAAAGAAGACACACAAGTCACCAATACACATGTGAAAAAAATGCTCAACATCACCAATCGTCCGACAAATATAAATCAAAATCACAAAGAGATACCATTTCACACCTATTATTAGTAAGTCAAAAAACAACAGATGTTGCTAAGGTTGTGGCGAAAAGTGAGCACTCCTATACAGCTAGTTGGTAAGAATGTAAGCTAGTTCAGACCCTGGGGAAAGCATTTAGGAGAGTTCTCAAAGAAGTAAAAACAGATTTACCATTTGACCCAGCGATCCCACTAGTACCCACTACTACTACCCAAAGGAGCATAAATCGTTCTACTAAAAAGATGCTTGTACTTGCATGTTTATCAAAGCACTATTCACAATAGCAAAGTCAAGGAACCAACATAGGTGCCCATCAACAGTAAAATACATAAAGAAAATATGGTACATATATACCATGGAATACTACATAGACATAAATAAGAATGAAATCATATCTTCTGTAGTAACTTGAATGCAGCTGGAGGCCATTATTCTAAGCAAATTAAGACAGAAACAAAACCAAATCCACATGTTCTCACTTACAAGTGGGAGCCAAACACTGGGTATACAAGTACTTAAGGTTGGGAACAACAGACATGGGGGACTCTTAAAGGAAAGTGGGGGAGAGGGGCAAGAATTGAAAAACTACCCATTGGCTATCATGCTCACCATTTAGGTGATGGCCTTAATAGAAGCCTAAACTTCACCATCATGCAATATATCCATGTAACAAAATCTGTACATGTAGCCTTTGAATATAAAATAAAACAAGAAAAAAATAAAATTTCAAGTTTGATATTGACTCAGAGTGGCAAAAATGGATATCCTTGTCTTATTCCTAATCTTAGGGGCAAAACATCCACTCTTTCACCATTAAATATGAAGTTAGCTTTTGGTTTTTCATCACGTATTTATCAGGTTAAGAAAGTTCACTTTAAGAGATGCTGAATATTGTCAAATTCTTTTTCTGCATCTACTGAGACAATCATATAATATCCCAATTATGTCTGTTAATATCTTTTTTTGTGTTAAAAGTATCTTGTTAGCTTATTTGTGTCTTTATATATAAGTGGTTTTCTTGGTTTTTACTATTTTATTCACTCTCACAAGCATTGTATTTTAATTGGGGGTGGTAAAACTATTTACATTTAATGTGGCTACTGATATGATTGGGTTTAAATAAACCATATTGCTGATGTTTTATATTCACCCTTTTTAGGGGTCCATATTTTTCTTAAAAAACTCTTTTGAATATATTTCATTTATCTCTCTTTCCTCGCTGATTTGCACGTGCACGCTCTTTCTCTCTCTGTGTGTGTGTATTAGTGGGGCTTGCTTTAAAGTTTCAGTATACTCTTCAATTTCTCATAGACTACTGCCAAGTAATATACCAGTCCATACATAGTATAACAATCTAATGGCATAGTACTTTAAATTACCTGGCGTCTGTGCTACTTTGACATGTTATAAAACTCACAGTACATTGTTAATATATATTTTAAAATAGCATGTTACATTTTAAAGACATTAAAACAAAAGTCTTTTAACCCACATGTTTACTGTTTCTGATGCTTTTTATTCCTTTATGTGGCTCTAGATTTCTATCTAGTATCATTTTCTTTTTGGCTGAAGGGTTTCCTTTAACATTTTTAAAGGGCTAGTTTGCTAGTGGTAAATTCTTCTAGTTTTTGTATGTGTGAAAAAAAATTATTTTGCCTTCTCTTTTGAGAGTTGTGTTCATTGGTTGTAGATTTCTAGATTAATTTTTTTCTTTTAGTACATTAAAGATGTTTCTTCCGTATCTTCTTTCTTGCCTTTTTCTGACATGAAGCCTCCTGTCTTTAATATTTAATGTCTTTTTTCTTCATTTGTTTTAAGATTTTCTCTTTATTACTGATTGTAAGCAGATTGATTATGACGTGTTTTTTTGCAGTGTCTTTATGTCTTTTTATTTTCCTATTTGGGGTTTGCTGAGCTTCTGGAATCTATGATTTTACAGATGTGAACAAATTAAAAAAAAACTGGTCATTATTTCTTTAAATATTTTTCTATCTCGCACCTCCTGTTAGGACCTCAATTACACGTATATTAGTGTAACAATATTGTCCCATAGATTTTTGACTTATTAATTTTCAGTTTGTTTTTTCCCTTTAAATAGGACATTTTCCATTGCTACGTCTTCAAGTTCACTAATCTTCTGTTAATTCCATCTAGTGTATTTTTACAATCTAGATATCATATATTTTTTGTTTATAAAGATTCAGTGTGGGTCTTTTTTGTTTTCTTATCATGCTAATGCTTCCTTTCGCATTTTTGAGCATATGAAATATGATAGCCATTTTAATTACCTTATCTACATATTTTTATTACCTATGTCACTTTTGGGATTATCTCTATTGATTTTTTTTTCTTCTTTGCCTCACTATAAGCCATATTTACTTTTTTATTTGTATGCCTCATATTTTTTGATGAAATGCTAAACACTGTAAGTTTTACCTTGTTGGCTGTCAGATTTTTTTTTAATCTTTGTTTTGTAAATGGTAAAGCATCTGATGCTCATAGATTGGAAGAATCAACATTGTTAAAATGACCATATTGCCCAAAGTAATCTATGAATTCAATCACTCCCTATCAAATTGCCAACATCATTTTTCACAGAACTAAAAAAATAATCCTAAAATTCTATGGAACAACAACAACAACAAAGTGCCAGAATAGCCAAAGCAATCCTAAGCAAAAAGAACAAAGCTGGAGTTATCACATTATCCATCTTCAAATTATACTACAAGACTATATACTAACTACTAACCAAAACAGCATGGTACTGGTACAAAAACAGACATACAAATCAATGAAACAGAATAAAGAATCCAGAAATAACCCCAAATACCTACAATCAACTGATCCTTGACAATGCAGACAAAAACTTATCCCTGGGGAAGGACACCTTATTCAATAAATGGCGCTGGAAAAATGGAATAGCTACATGCAGAAAAATGAAACTTCATCCCTATTTTTCACAATATACAAAAGTTAACTCAAATTGTATTAAAGACTTAACTGTCATGCCTGAAATCATAAAAATTATAGAATAAAACCTAAGGAAAACTCTCCTGGACTTTGGCCTAGGCAAATAATTTATAGCTATGGCCCAAAAAGCAAATACAACAAAAACAAAAGTAATCAAGTGGGACTTAATTAAAGTAAAAGGTTTTCTGCACAGGAAAATAATTAATAGAGTAAATTGGCAGCCTATAGAATGGGAGAAGATATTCACTAACTATATATCTGACAAAGGACTAATAGAATCAAACAAATCAAGAAAAAAAGTAAATGACCTCATTAAAAATTGGGCAAATGACACAAACAGACATTTCTCAAAAGAAGATATACAGATGGCCAACAAAGATATTTAAAAAATGCTTAACATCACTAATCATCACGGAAATACAAATTAAAACTATAATGAGATACAACCTTACACCAGTTAGAATGGTCATTATTTAAAAAGCAAAAAACAATAGATGCTGGCACATGTGTGGAGAAAAGGAAATGCTTATACACCATTGGTAGGAGTGTAAACTAGTACAACTTCTATGGAAGTTGGGCAAGAGTGGGACCTCATCTCTATAAAAAAGGAAGGAAGGGGGCAATCCCCTCGGGTCCCCTCCCACTGAGGGAAGTTTTCTGTCCTCTCAATGAATCCTACTTTCTAAAAACAAAACAAAAACCAAAAAAAAAAGAAAGAAAAAGAAAGAAAGAAAGAAAGAAAAGAAAAGAAAGAAAGAAGGGAGGGAGGGAACATAAGCAAAGTTTTTTTAAAAACCAAGAATATGCAATTAAGAAGGTATGCAGAAAATCAGAACTTCTCTACTACAGCTTTGAAGTAGTCTCTTATTGTCCGTAATCACTGGGCAGATATGGTTGATTTGTAGTGCTTAATTCATACAGTTTCTTACTCTACAGTTAGAGCGTTAGTGGGGGAAGGAATGGAGTCCTAAGACACAGGATAGAGACATTTGGACAGTCAAGAATGAAGTTGAGAACTTTGAACCTCCATATTCCCCTAAACCTGTCTGTGAAGAAACCAGCATCTGCATAAAAGCTTTCAGTGACTACACTTGAGACAGCTCCCTCACAAGCTGACACAAGCTTTCCTCAGAACTGACCCTTACCACCTACTATTGCCTTCCATTAAATTCCAATATAGCTTTGTCAGAGAGGTATGAGGCCTGCTCTGAGAAGAGGCTATAGAGTGTTAAAAACCTTGCCTTTTTTTTTTGGTAAACCTTGCCGTTTTTGTTTAAACCTGCCATTTTAATCAGCAGGAATCTGGAAAACATACATGGAAGTGGGTTCCAAGGGTGTTAAACCAAGGGAGAATAAATTTAAGGGTAGATCATGGCAAATTTATTGGCATGGATGCACTTACCTAAGAATCAAGATTTAACAGAATGGCATAATAGTGAAGGCTCCGATGGTGAGTTTAGGGATGAATTATCACCTATCAGGTACATTGTGCACAGGTAGAGGTGGAGGATGCGCTTCAAACTCAGAGTTCTTCACTACTATACAATGCATCCAGGTAACCAAAAATCATTTGTACCCATCTACAGTTATTAAAATAAAAAAATATACATTTGTTTTGGGATGCTGTTAAATTACTTAGTATCAGTTTGGTTTTTTTTAAGTCTTGATTTTAAGCATTTTTAGATGAGATCAGAACAGCCAAATCTGTTTCCACTACCAAGGCAATTATGAATACTCTACTTGAATAGTGTGTATATTGTAAGGTCTCTTTCTTGCTGGTATAAACAAGAACTATTTCAAGTCCTGTATGAGATCAAGGGATTGTTCTGTCTGCTTCTTTTGATGGTCCTTTAGCTTCTGTAACTTCTTCACATGCACGAACTGTGCAGCACTCTGCTGAAGACTGAAGCAGAACCTATTGCACATTTCTGAATCTTTTCTCAATAAAGCTCTCTCCTCTCTGGTATTCTGAGTTGTGAATTCTAGCCACCTTAACCTATCCAAATTCTGAACTTTGTTTCCTTAATGCAGCCATAATTCTGGGGTCTGTTTGGGTTCCTACTCCCTACCCTGGAACCTAATATTCTCTTCAGGAAGTGGGGATGATAATAGGTTCACCTTTTTATTTCCCTCCACGCCAGTGCCACTGTCTCTTGCACTTCTTGTTCTATGTCTAAAATCACTGTTTCATATACTTTGTCAGTTTTTTTCTTATGTGCATGAAGGTAAAACTAGTCCCTGTTATTCTATCATGGCTAGAAGATGAACTTAAATTCCAATAATGTTTTTGATGTCTTCATATTAAGAAGACATCAGAAAATAGTTCTTACATGAACCATTGGATTCATATATGTATTTGTATATGTAACTTCATCAGACTCTGGCCAAAGAAAAGTGAGGGTATTGACCACTGTTTTTCATAGCTGTGTGGTTTGTGACTGTTTAGTCTATGCTGTGGTCTAGTTAGTTTTATTCTGTTCCTTGAAAAAAAATGCACATATAATCATTAGACAGATTTATGGTGTCTCATAAGAAATACCATGCAGGAGTTTGTGAATAGGTTACTAGAAAACCATTTTAATGTCTGGATGTCAATTCTAAGTCCATGACTTTCTCATGGTCTAAAGTTTTGATGTCCAATATAGTAGTCACTAGCCACATGTGACTATTTACATTTAAATTAATTTTAAAAAACTTAAAAATCAACTCAATTGCATTAGCCATATATCAAGTTTTCAGTAATAACCATATGTGGGTTGTGGCTATTATACTGGCCAGCATAAAGAACATCTCCATCTTTATAGAAAGCTCTCTCCGATGGCATGTCTAAAAGGTCATCCCCATATATGATGATTGCACAGGATTTTGAGATTCAAACTTATAGATCCAAAGTTAAATCGTAAGATAAACAAAGAATAGATAGAGCAAGTGTACATTTGCTGGATAGACACACAGAAAGGACATTTAAATTGATAAAAACAGATTTTGGATACTCTAGATTCAGGTTCCAATTCCATGGAACTGACAGAAGAGCCAATGAAGCTTAAATTTAGCAATAAGACTTTATGAAATCAAGGAATATAGCAAGGAAAAAATATTTAGATGTGTGAAATAGAGATAATATATTCAGTTAAGGAAAAGGTAAAGATCATATAATTTTATGATAGTATGCATAACATCAAACCATCTACCCATATACTGTATGGAAAAATCACATGGCTATTATTTTGATCTTGAAAACATACTAACTTATACAGATGAACATTACCAATAGTGCTCACTATATGATATAAAAAATCCATTAAAAAGCATTTCCATTAACTGGCTTAATCTAGACATTTCAGCTACATACATTCATGTATAACTATTGAAAAGCAAAGCTATCAATTGACTTAATCTAGACATTACAGCTACATATACTCATGTATAACTATTGAAACATATTAGGAATTACATCTAATTATCTTGTTATAATTTAAAAATTTGGATGCCTTCATATTTTGGGTACTCTAGGTTTAGGAAATTAATAAAATTGTTTAAAGTATTTCAAAACAAAATGTAATAGGGCAGAACAGGGGTCCCCAAGCCCTGGGTCATGAACCGATACTGGTCTGTGGACTGTCAGGAACTGGGCCTCACAGAAGGAAGTGATTGGCAGGCAGATGAGCTAGCGAAATTTTATCTGTATTTACAGCTGCTTCCCATCACTCGAATTACCACCTGAGCTCCATCTCCTGTCTTATAAGCAGCAGCATTAGATTCTCTTAGGAGCACAAATCCAGGAGGTATCTGGCTTGCACATTCCTTATGAGAATCTAATGCCTGATAATCTGAGATGGAGCTAAGATGGTGATGCTAATGCTGGGGAGCAAATATAAATACAAATTAACATTAGCAGGGAAGTTTGACTGTACAGAGACCATAATAAATCAATTGCTTGAAGACTAATATTAAAACCCTATAAGTGAGTGGCAAATGAATCAATGTACTTCAATTGTACAGCTGCATCTGATGGCAGGTTTTATGTCAGAATTCAACACTTATTTTAGTCTGCGTGTGGCCTGCCCACTATTATATTTACCATTTCCATCTGTATCTTTTTTAAATAATTAATTGTATTATTATCTCATTATATACTACAATGTAATAATAATAGAAATAAAGTGCACAATATATGTTATGAGTTTGAATTATCCTGAAACCATTCCCCCCAC
The DNA here is from genome assembly GCF_000164805.1 of Carlito syrichta. NCBI lineage: Eukaryota > Metazoa > Chordata > Mammalia > Primates > Tarsiidae > Carlito > Carlito syrichta. The sequence continues at coordinate 111,462 of NW_007247010.1, read as the reverse complement.
CCCCACTGGTCCATGGAAAAATTGTCTTCTATCAGTTCCTAATGCCAAAAAGGCTGGTGACTGCTGGTGTAGAATATAAATGCTTTGAAAATACAGATTATATGACACAGTGCATAAGAATCAAAGGAGTAAAAAGAACATAAATGTTTTGTTATTCTGCCCCTTTTCCCAAGTAAAGCCACTTGATTAACAGCACCTATAAAAAAATTCAATAGAAAATGGTAAAACTTTAAATATAGCAATGTAGACTCAATTCATTTTCTTTTTTTAATAGCTTGATTTCTTGTAGTATTTCTTGCCCAGAATTAAACTTTTACAACAGTACCAAAGCATTTCTTACACTTCTCTGTGATACTAAAATAGAAAGATTATAAAATATAGTGTTAATCCCACAATTATTAATAGCATTTAAAATAATTTTTATAGATATTTATACACATTTCTAAAACCATAAGTTGTGACATGAAACAGCTTACAAACAGACTGGCATTTAATTTGTCTCTACTGTTCCCACCCCTCCTGCCACCCAAAAAGGAGTTGAGTTTGTAGGAGTGTTAAAGTCCACAGTGTAAAAGAAGAGTAACTAAATAATTATTTAGGGTTAGTTCTTTGTCCATCTGTACTGTTTAAACTAATCCCATTATTATCAAGTAAATGACAGTTTGTCACATAGCCCCATACCTATTATTGCTGTGTGCTCTGCTCTGGATACTTTCTCATGACCTACAGCTTTCCTCCACCCATCCACCTCCCTCATTTCCTTAAATCTTTAACTTTTCCAACTCTATTTCTTCTATCCTCCTCTAGCACTTACTTCACTGGCTTCTCTTCCTCCACTCACACCTAAAATAGTGATGGCTCCAGAATCCCCTTATCAGCTTTTCTCCTCTTCATAAATTCTACTCTGAAAAATTCAACTTCAACTCCTTCCAGCAGTTTGCTAACTCTCACGTCTATAGTACTAGCCTGAATTTTTCTCCCCATTCTCCATCTAATTAACCTAGAAGCATGTCAAGTCCAGAATCTCAAAAATAAAATTTAGTATTTTCCCTCCTACCCCAAACTTACTACTTCTTACTAATTTCTGTTACTTGTTAACAGAACACCCTGCCCAAATCAGAAATTTGTTCGACCCCTAAATTCTCTCTTTTGCTCCTTTTCACATCCAGTTAATCACCAACTTCTCTAAGTTCAAATATTGCACATATTAATTCATTTTTTCTATCCCTCTTGCCATGTAGGATCTTAAAATTTGTAGCTCAATGATTTCTTTTCTTTTCTTTCTAATCTTACACAGATTTAAGTTGTATTTCCTTTATCTGGCTTGTTAAGTGACCTTTTAAAAATAAAAATTCAATCACTTCACTTTCCCCTGCTCCCAATGCACATTTAAAACACTTCAGTGGTTACCCTATAAGGATAAAGTTCAAAGATCTAAAGGTCATTTGTGATATTACATATAGTCTACTCTACTTTGAGGAAAAACCTTTGTTATTTCTTCAGAAATGTGCACACACTTTTATCCCAGCTGTATTGTCTTATCCTATAATTGCTATTTTATGTGTCTCTATCTCCTCTGGAAAAGGAATCCTTCCCCTCCTCCTCCACCTTCCTCCCCCCCTTTTTTTTTTTGAGTTGGACTGGAGTGCAGTGGCCGCTCCCGGCCACCGCAGCCTCGACCTGCTGGGCTCCGGCGATCCTTCCGCCTCAGCCTTCCAAGTAGCCGGAACTGCAGGCATGTGCTACCACGCCCGGCTGATTTTTTGATTTATTGTAGAGATGAGGTCTCGCTACCTAGGCGGGTCTCGAACCCGCGGGCTCAGGCAATCCACTCACCTCAGCCTCCCAAAGGTGCGGGATTACAGGCTGAGCCACTGAGCCCGGCTCCTTTTTTTTTTTTTTTTTTTTTTTAAAAAGAAGTCCTTGCTCTTTTGCTCAGGCTGGCATGCAGTGGTGTGATCATGGCTTACTGAAGCCTTGAAATCCTGGGTTCCATCATTCCTTTTGTCTCAGTCTCCCAGGAAGCTGGGATTATAGATGTGAGCCACCACACCTGGTTAAAGACAGAGGAATTGCACCGTTCATCTTTACGCTCACAGTGACTAAACAGTGTCTGGTCTGTAGTAGGTTTTCACTTAATGCTTTTTTTGTTGATACTACTCAAACAGTGAAGACTTTATAGTCTTTTGCCTTCCTCACGGGCAATTTCTGATCAAATTATCTAGCCTTCTAATTAAGAATAGCCTAGAATACACATATACAATAGGAAAAAATGGTTTTGCTTGGTTTATGGAACAAAGCCCAGTCAAAAGAGGAGGATCTGGCAAAATGTGATATATTTGGACACAAATATGTACACTTATGATATAGTATACTCATACCTTTATATGAAGACAGTTAATAGGTGGTTAGAACCTATAGTTTGGACCACATTACTTTAATGTAATCACCAAAGTCTGCTTACAAAGATAAAATTGTCCATATGAGAACAAGATTAGTAAATAGAACAGATTGTAGTCCTTAAAAACTCATTATTTTTACAGCTGAAAAGACCAAAAACATGCTCTTTTGGATAGTACAATTTTCATAAAATAGAAACAGAATACTATAGTGGTGTCAACAAGAAGAAAAATTAGAAAAATCATTGCTTCAAAAATATTTCTCGAAGTAGGTAATATATAATGAATAAGTAAATTGTTACAATCACTATCAATTATTTAAACTTACCTGATTATTATAGGCATCAGGTGCAAGTTTCTTATATGTTGGTGCCATGAGAGTGGATAGGTTTTGCAAATGAGACTCCAGTTTCTCTTCCTGCATAAAATGAAAAATTCCACATATTAAATTCTAAATCCATTCTTTCTATATATGAGAGAGACAATCAGTTATTCTCCCTACTTTTTGGATTGGATCAAAATACAAATATCTAGTGCCTTTCTTATTAAATAACTAAAGCATCTTAAAATCATGACTGTTTCCAGGTGAAAAGTACAGACCATCTATGTACTTTTGTATGTGCTATTAAATATTAGTTATTTGTTTTTTCATAGGATTGATTTATTTTTTGCTTTGCATGCAATATTTAGCATTTTATAAATATAAGCCTATGCTGGGGCTAGAATTAGGAGAATGAAACCATGTAATCTTAAAGAGGTCACATTTCCCACTCTCACTTTCTAGTTAGCCACAAAGAAAGATGAACTATTGAAAATATTTGTCCTAATTTGCTTATTTCTAATCTTTATATTTTTCATTTATAAAGATAGCACTTCAAATGTTGAAAACATTTCTCCATAGGGCAATTAAAAATTACTAGACACTTCAAATGTGGATAAAATGATCAGAACTAGAATGTGAGACACATGAAAAACTTTGCAGAATTTACTTGAAAGAGGAAATGCTGAGTTATACCACCATCCACCCTGCTCACAACAGATTTTCCAAGTAATATACTTTTAAAAAATGGTAGGTGGTACTACTCAGTGGTTCCATTTATACTTAGAAGTTCTCATTTCATAATGACATTTCACTTAAAAACTGTTGGGAGATATAATCACCTGGCAGAGATATACATTTTAGAAGGTGAAAAGGTTTCTGAGCAGAGCCCTCCTTCCTAACAGAGGGAAGATGCTACTAGCTATCCTCTGAATTTGGTTTATGTAAAAACCTGATTAAAGTAATAAACATTTTGAAATAAAAAGTTCTTAGTGTAGAAAATAAAATGACCGGCAGTATGCACATTCACTATTCTTAAGTTTTTCATGTTCTTATGAAAGAAACATCCAGTATGTTTAAGTAATATGTTTATTACTAAAAACATTAAGAAACTTTGAAAAAAGTTTATGTAATTATTTCAGGAATGTTTGCATTTACTTTATTATTTGTGACTATAATCATAACTGAAAGTATAATAACTTTTTTTATTTAGAGGGACACACCAACATTACAATATCTATATTGTGTGTATTTTAATTGTATTTAAAATTAAAAATATATTATAAAGTGTATAGAGTGACTAAAAATTTGGTCATATCTAAATGCTAAATATACAAAGGTTTTCTGATTATTCAGTTAGTATCAGATAATCCTTGACTTATGATAGTTTGACTTAAGATTTTTTGACTTTATGATAGGCTTATTGGGGCATCAGGTGGATTTTTGCCTTACAATGGGTTTATCGTGATGTAACCCCATCACAAGTTGAGGAACATCTGTACTCTGGACTGCATGCTGCCCAAAAGTTGTTAAAACTGATATCAATTTGCAAATTATATTTTAAGAAATATATATTCTAGAGACAAGAAAAAATGAATGACTTTAACATGAGAAATAAATGTTCGCTTATTTCAATTGCAGATTTTTATTAAAATCTAAATATGTTTTTGTTACTTGAAAGCATTCATTACAGTGACTTTAGTTATCTAAATGGCATGGCACATAAATGTGACTAGAAGTAGTCTTTTCTGAATGTAATAGTTATGAACATAACTTCTTTCTATAATTCAGATTCAAAAGATGTAAGACATCACTAATCCTCATTTAGTTTTAAACTAAAGTGACAGCCCTTAAAAACTCTGGAATTAATGTAAAGAATAAATATAAAAGGACAGAGGTAGAAAAATTGTTATGTCATGTTGCTCAAATATTATCTGTAACTTTGGTATAACATGGTTATTATTATGCTGACTTTACACAATATGTCTGAGATAAAATTCTGTCAATGAGACCTTAACAAAATATGTTATATTGTTTACTTCATCTGTGCTCATCAATTCTCTATGAAAAATATGAGATTATACATCAGAAAGTAAACTAACCTCTTTTGGGTCATCCCCAAGCAGTTTAAATTTCCTTGGGATCTTGCTTCTGGCGAACTTACATCCATTGTAGTACATGCTCCATGAGCAACCAAAAGAAAAAGAGGCACCACAGGTCTCTGGATCCAGCCCTTGACAGGCACAAGTCCTCCTGAGAAATCAAAGGATCAAGTTCGTGACTGTGGATAGCACTGTCTAGGTTGCCAATGTCATGCATTTTGAATGTGTACATGAAAAATGAGTGTGAAAAGAAGTCTACATTGTGGCATACACACACAGAACTATTTCAGTTGACTTGAAAACACAATGTTACAACACTTTTCGTTGTGGTATAATACACGTACAGAAAAGTATACATGACTTCACAATGTGAAAAATGTTTGCAAATGGAGCATACCCAGGAAAGTTACACCCACACTAATAACTAGTTCCTAAAATCTCCTCTGATATTTCCTTTCAGGCACTGTCTCCCTAACAGTACCTTACTTCTCTCAGAATAGTTTTAAAATTTTTTAGTATTTTTTCTTTATTTAGAGATGGAATTTCACTTTGCGCAGGCTGGATTTGAACTTCTTGGCTCAAGCATTCTAGTCATATATGTAATTATGTAATATAAGTCTAGTTGTGTCTTGTTTTTTTTTTTTTTAATAATATTATGCTTGCAATATCCATCCATATCAATGCATGTAGTTGTACTTTATCCATTTCACTGAATACCATATTCTATTTTGTGAAAAGGTCATGAGTTAACTATGCTACCATTTATGGGCATTTGAGTGCTTTCTAGTCTTTGGTTAAAACACAGTTTTGTGATTTTACAGCCCTAGTCAGATATATATCCTAATGATAACAAACAGACAAGCAGAAAAGCAAAAATTAAAAAAAAAAAAAAAACTACAGAGAAAACTATATTCAAATACTGTTATGAATTATTTTGAAATTACTGTATGTATACTCTGATATGGAGAAATAATCTTTAATGTCAAAAGCCAAGAATTTCAGTGTAACAGAAGGAAACAAAAGATAAGTAAATACTCTGTAATTTTAATTATGAGTAAGAAAAAAAGTATGATTCATAATTTGAGTTAAACTCAATTTTTCTGACTAAAAAATAATTATTTCATATATCTCCCACTGAAGAAGCCTACAAGTAATGGCATCTTGGTAGCAAGGAGCACATATAGGCACAGATTATATCTCCAAGTATAATTTCCCATAAAAATGAGCACAGGTTAAAATCTCTGATATAGGACAACTAAAGATTCTTGCCATACAGTTATTCTCTCATTTATTTACAAAATATATTCAATGGTAATCAAAAATTTGATAAGGAAAAGTTTTTATTAGATAATTCCAGCTAATTAATGGATTAAGAAAATTAAAATGAGAAATGACCATTGTATAGATATAAAAAATGGCAGAACAAGGGTCTCTGAAAATTTTCACCTTATAAAAGCAATGAGTCCTGATAAGTATTGTCAGAATCAAATTTTTCAGAAATCTAAAAATTAATAAAAGGCTTATAGCAATATAGGAAACATTTTCAAGAGAAACAACAGAATTTCAGGAAGGACAGTGAGCTTTGTAGTGTTTTAGCTTTTCTCACAGCTTCATGGTAGCCTGGGGTTGGGGGGAGCAATAAACAGCTCATATTTGTGATGAAAATCAGCAGCCTGGCCACTACTGGAAAGGGCTATATGGATTGAATATCCTCTAAAGTCCCATTTCCAGAGAACTGTCTTTATTTGATCTATTTGGTAGTTAGTTTCCAGGAAGACCTCATTATCCTAGAAGATAGTATAAGGTTGCCATCATTTTTTCTAACTTGGAGCTCAGTGTGAATATCTTCTCTCCCACCCCCAGGCAACTTTTCGGTATTGCTGATGGCTGAGGTGATGGGTAACAGAAGCAAAAAATAGGGTAATCAAAAAAGCTTAAAAATGGGGACTCAGTTGTCTATAGGAAGCTTTGAAAAGTTTCTGGAAGTTTAGAAAGTCATGTTCAAGGGTAAGACTATGCATGCTCATAAAAGACCCCAGAAAGCTCTAAGCTCTTACCACAGTCAAACTTGAGACTACACAAGCAGAAAATAAAGGCAAAGTCAGAATTGTAAACAGCATGGATAAATGCTGAATGCCTGCCCCAACACACATACAGATCCCCTTAGCAAAGACTGAAAGATTTATTGGTTTCAAGCACCTAAGGAATTCTCTCTAATAATTAGTTGAACCAAGCTAACCAAGAAGAGAGTTCCATTGCTACACATTAAATTATGTAAAATCTAGTTTTTAACATATGAGGAAATAAAGTATGGATTACACAGAGAAAGAAGAGTAGTCAACAGATGCTGTCCCCGAGGAAGTTCAGATTTTAAATGACTGGACACAAACTTTAAGCCAGCTATTGCAATTGTGCCCAAATAAATGAAGGAAACTATTTTAAAATAACTATTATAAAGTTAAAAAAAGTGTCTCATTAGATAGATAAGACAAATCTAAGAGAAATAGAGATATCTTTTAAAAAATCTGAAGCTGAAAAGTATAATAACTGCAATAAAAAATTTATTAGGTACAGTAGCAGATTTGAGAGGGAAAAGGGGGGAAGAGACGTAAGAATATTCAGTCTGAAAAACCAAAAAAGAAAAAGAAAAAAGAAAAAAATTACACAGAACAGAGACCTGTGGGATACCATAAAGCATACCAACATATGCATAATGGGAGTCCTCAAAGTAGAAAAGTGAGAGTAAGAAACAGAATCTTTGAAAAGATAATGGATGAACATTTCTCAAATTTAATGAATAACATTAATTTTTATGTCCAAAAGCAAGAAGCTCAACTAACTACAGGTTACATAAGCCCAAAGACATCTATATTTAGACACATCATCTCAAAATTATGAATCGAACAAGTAGACAGAAGATTACAAAGAAAACAGCTGCTGAAAGCCACTGAAAAAAGATAATCTTGAAAGCTGTAAGAAAGAAGTAACACATTATGTATCAGTTATTCCCAATAAGATTAACAGCTGATCTCTCATCAGAAACAATAGAGGCCAGAAGGCAGTGATATGACATATTAAAGCACTACAAAAAAAAAGATTATCAACCAAGAATTGTATATCCAGCAAACTATCTTTCAAAATTGAATAATAAATTAGGGCATCCTCTGATAAATAATCTAAAATAGTTTATTGTTATCAGGCATGCTCTACAGAAAGTATTAAATAAGTCCTTCATGGTGAAAGGGAAGGCCATTAGACAACAATTCAAATTAATCAAAAAACTTAAAGAGCACCAGTAAATAAAAAAGTATACACAAATTTTTTTTGTAATTACTTTTCCTACCTGACTTAAAAGACAATTTTATGAATAAATAACAATATATATGTGTTAATGAGCATAAAAGGTATACAATGTGATATAATAGTACAATGAAAAAGGTAGAAATGGAGGTATATAGAAACAAACTTTCCTCATATTAATTGTAATTAAATTGGTAATACTATAAACTAGGTTGTTATAAGTTATGATGTTAATTGTAATTCACAGGGCAACGACTAAGGAAATAACACTAAAAAATAGTTAAAGAAAAAGGAGTTAAAATGGCACACTAGAAAAAATTTATTGAACACACACAAAAGTCAGTAATAGTGGAACAGAGGAAGAGGAACAAAGACAAAAAATATAAAATGGCAGACAATTCTGCTTTAACAATAATTACATTAAATTTACATGGATTAATTACATAATTAAAAGACAGAGACCAGCAAACTGTATTTTTAAAAAGCTCTAACTATATGCTGTCTATAAGAGACATATTTTAGTTCTGAAGATACAAATAGGCTGAAAGTAGCAGGATGGAAAAAGATAAGCAAACATTAATCAAAAGTAAACTATACTAATATCTAGTGTGGTTACACTAATATCAGAGGAAAATATACTTTAAGACAATATTATTACCAAAGACAAACAAGTACATTTTATAATGATAAAAAAGCCAAACAATTAAAATGATGTAACAATTATAAACATGTATGCACCCACAACACCAAAATACATGAAGTAAAACTATGGCAGAGTTAAAGAGAGAAATAGAGAATTCAACATTTAACCTTCAATATAGTAAACAGAACAAGTCATCAGAAGATTAAAGAATTCAGAAATGAAAAACACTATAAACCAACTAGCTCTGACAGACATGTATAAAACCCTCCACCCAACAACAGAAGAATACATACATTTTCCTCAAGTGCAAATATAACATCCTCCAAGAAGGACTACATGTCAGGCTATTAAGCAAGTCTAAATAAATGTAAAATTATCAAAATCACACAAAATATGTTTTCTGATGACAATGAACTAAAATTATATGAATGAATAACTCAAGCAAAGTTGGGTAATAACTATATAAATTGAAACATATTCATATATCAATGGATCAAAGAAATACTCATGAGATAAATTAATTACAGAATACTTTGTGGTAAACGAAAACTCAATATACCCAAACATGATAGGACAGAGCTAAATCAGGGATAGAGGAAAGTATAAAGCTTAAAATGCTTATATTAAAGGAGAAACAAGTTCTAAAATCAATAAACTAAATTTTTTACCTTAAGAAACTGGAAAAAGAAGAGCAAACTAAAACTGAAGTGAGCAAAATGAAGAAAATACTAAAAACTAAAGCAGAAATTTATAAGAAAAGAAACAAAGAATAGAGAAAAGCATGGAAACCAAAAGGTAGTTCTTTGAAAAGCTCAACACATTGAAAAAACAAACAAACAAAAAAACTTTAGCCAGACTGACCAATAAAAAAAGAAGACTCAATTACTAAAATCAGGAATAAAAAAGAACATTACTACTGACCTTACATTAATGAAACATTTAAAAAGAATATTATGAAAACTGTATTTCAACAAAGTAGATAGCCTAAATGGACAAGTTCTTAGGAAGACACAAACTCTTGAATGTGACTCAAGAAGAAACAGAAAATCTGACCTACAACAAATAAAATGATTGAATTCATCAGCAAAGGATTTCCCACAGAACTTCCAGTTTCTAGTTTGGCATGGAGTTGCCACTTCATCCTAACAAGTAAAAAATTGAACAAACTAAAAAATCAACAACACTAACTTAGATCTGGCAAAGAAGTAAGATCACAGGACAAATTGCTGCCTTCAAATCAGAAAGGCAAACTGGTACAAAGAATCACAACTTAACAGAAACCCATGAGTAGAAACCTCTGTGGGGACAAGTGCTAGAGTAAAAAAAACATGAATTGTAATTAATGAATTGCTGCAGGTTCAGTGTGAACAACTCAAGAGTTAAAAGCTCTAGAGGCATCCAGTTATTGTTGGGTCCTCAGTCTTTTGTGAGTTTTTACTTCAGGAGCCCAACAATGTTCTCAAAATGAAACCGGAGAAAATTTCGTTTGTGCTTTCATAGGCGGTCCAGAAAGGGAAACATGCTGAAAACTGTCCTATTATACTATTTTTAACAAGGTCTGCCTTCCAGAGAATCTATTAAACTAGAGGCTAAACTGCTGAGGTTATATCAGAATTTACTGACCTTAGGGAAGAAAAATGCCCAACTCTACCTAACTTTAGCTTTTACTTGTGGAGGAAGGGAAATACCCAGCTTCACTACAATAATACCAGAGATGAAAAAGGGGATATCACTACAGATTCCACGGACATAAAAGGTAATAAAGGAATATTATGAATAAAACTATGCCCACAACTTTGATAATCTAGATGAAATGGAACAATTCTTTGAAAGACACAATCTACAAATACTCAAACAAGAAGAAATAGACAATCTAAATGTGTTTATACCTATTAAAGAAATGGAATCAGTAGTTAATAACTTTCCAAAACAGCACCAGGACCCGATGTGTTCACTGGTGAACATTATCAAACATTTAAGGAAGAACTTATACTAATTACTTTATCTTGTTTAGAAGACAGAAGCAGAAGAAATAACTCATTTTATAAGACCAGCTTTACCCTACTACCAAAACCAGATAAAGTCCTTCCAAGAAAAGATAACCACAGACTAATACCAATCATAAGCATAGATGTAAAAATCTTCACCAAATGGCAAATTGAATCCAACAAAGTATAAGAAGAATAAAAGACCCAAAGCCAAGTAGAATTTACTCCAGTTATGCCAATCTGGTTTAAAATTTGAAAATAAAAAAATTAAAAATAAATTAATGTACATATTAATGTAATGAAATCCATTCTATTAACAAGTAAAAGAAAAAAATCACCTGGTAATATTAATAGAGGCAGAAAAAGCATTTGATGAAATCTAACACTCGTTTGTGATTTTTAAAAAACTTCCCGTAATCTAGGAATAAAAGAAAATGCCCTCAACGTGATAAAGAATAACTATAAAACCTTAGAGTTAACATATTTAATGGTGATACATTTGAAGATTTCCTGGTGAAATCAGGAACAAAGACTATCACTCGAAGGAAATCAGGAACAAAGCAAGAACGTCCCCTCTCACCGCTGCTTTTCAACATAGTACTGGAAGTTCCAGTAAACAACACAAGAAAATAAAAGGTACACAGATTGTGAAAAAAATAAAACAGTTGTCTTTGTTCAGAGATGACATGATCACCTTGAAAACTCAAAAGAATTGACCAAAAAAAAAAGCCCCACCAAAAAACAAAAACAAACCACCTGGATTTGACAAGTGATTATAACACGATTGCAGGATACAATGTTAGTATACAAAGTTGATCACTCCCTTGCATACCAGCAATAAAAAAGTAGAATTTGAGATCATAAATACACTATAATTTACATTAGCATCTCCCCAAAGTAAAATACTTATGTATAAGTCTAATATATACAAGGTGCATATAAAGAAATAAGTTTTTCATGAATACTAATGAAGAAATAAATAAACGCAAAGATACTCCATGTTCATGACTAGGAAGAGTCAATATTGTCAAAAAGTTATTTTCAACATGATATTGAAATTCAATGCAATCTCCCTATGAAAACTCCAGCAAGCTTTTTGAGGATATTGACAAACTGAATTTAAAGCTTATCTGGAGAGGCAACAGACCCAGAATAGTCAACTCAATATTAAAGGATAACAATGTCAGAGAAATAACATTGCATAATTACAGCTCACTATAAAGCTCAAGTAATCAAGACAGTATGGTATTGGTGAAAGAATAGACAAATAAATCAAAGGAACAGAATAGAGCCCAGAAACATATCACATAAATATTTCAACTAATCTTTGACAGAGTAGCAAAGGCAATGCAATGAAGTCAAGACCGTCTTTTTAACAAATTATGCTAGAACTGAACAAACCCATGCAAAAGAGTGAATTTACACAAAGACTTTATAGCCTTGAAAATGAACACAAAATGGATCACAGACCTAAATGTAAAATGCAAAAGTATAAAACCCCTGAAAGATAACACAGAAAATCTACATGATCTTGTGTTTGGCAACATTAAAAGCATTATTCATGGGAAAAAAAAAAAACCCTGATAAGCTAGACTTTATTAAAAGTAAATGTTCTAAAATGATATTGTCAAGAGAATGAAAAAACAAGGCACAGACTGAGAGAAAATATTTGCAAAAACATATCTGAAAACAATCTGTAAACCAAAATATACAAACACTTGAAATTCAACAATGAAAAAATCTGCTTTCAAAAATGGACCAAAGACTATAACAGATACCTCACCAAAGAAGATATAGAAAGGATATGAAAATATGTTCCACACACTATCTTCAGGCTAACGCAAATTAAATCAGCATTGCCAAAACACTGATGCCATCCAATGCTGGTAAAGCTATGGAGCCATAGGAACTCTCATTTATTGCTGGCAAAATGGTACAGTCACTTTCAAAGACAGTTTGGCGGTTTCTTACAAAACTAAACATACTCTTATCATCAATCCAGCAATCATGCTTTGCAGTATTTACCCAAAGGAATTGAAAACTTTTGTCAAAAGTACAAAAACCTATGTACTGGCATTTATTACAGCTTTTTTCATATTTGCCAAAATGTGGGAGCAACCAAGATATCCTTCAGTAAGTGAATAGATAAACTGTGGTACATGTAGACAATGAAATATTTTTCAATGCTAAAATAAAAACGCCATCAAGATGTGAAGGAAAACTTAAATGCATATTACTAAGTGAGAAAAACCAGTCCGAAAAAGCTATATATTGTATGCCTCAAACTATATGGCCTTAAAGAGATCGTTGGTTGACAAAGGATTCTTAGAGCAATGAAACTACTCAGTACATTTCTGTACAAGTAAATACATTCTATTAAACATGGATCCAACCCACAGAATATACAAGTGTGGACCCTAATGAAAACTATGAACTTGAAGTGATAATGATGTATTCATGTAGGTTCATTGATTTCAACAAATGTACCACCCTAGTGGGGTATGTCGGTAATAAGGGAGGCCATACATGTATAGGTATTTGGGAAAGCTCTGGTATAGGTATTTGGGAAAGCTCTGTACCTTTCACTCAATTTTACTATGAACATAAAACTTCTTCAAAAGATATTCAATTAAATGTTTTTTTAAAAAGCTTCCAAGAAGGAAAGCTCAGTAGCAGGTGACTTTTCTTATTAATTTTATCAAACATTCAAAGAAAAACTAATGCCAATCCTTTACAAACTCTCCCCCAAAATAGAGAAATGGTCATTTCCCAAAGCATTCTATGAAGCCAGAATTATTCTTATACTAAAACCAAAGACATCACAAGAAAATTATAGAACCAATACACCTTATCAAAATAGATATAGAAATACTCAATAACATACTAGCAAAGTGAATTCAGCAACATATAAGAAGAAGTATATACTGTGGCCAAGTGAGACTTATCCCAGAAATGCAAAGTTAGTCCAATGCACAAAATGAATCAATATAATACACCATATTAACAGAAAAAGAACCACATGATCACTTCGTTAGATATAGATACAGCATCTGAGACAAGTTCAACACTCTTTCATGATAAAAATATTCAACAAAGTAGTAGTAGAAGGAAACTTCCGAACTTGATAAGAGAGTCTTTAAAACCTTGCATCAAGACAAGGATCTTTGCTCTTGCTAATTCTATTCAACATTTTCTAGAAGTTTTAACTGGGTAATTAGGAAAGAAAAAGAAATAAAGAAATCCAGAGTGCAAATGAAGAAATAAAACTATTTGTATTTGTAGATGACATAATCTTTTATGTAGAAAATCCTAAGGAATTGACCCAAAAAAGTAATAATAAGCTAGCTCAGCAAATTGGCAGGATATAAGACCATTTTATAAAATTCAACTATATGACTATAACACTATCAGTGTATTCCATTTGCAATAGTATAAAACATAGAAAAAAAATTTAACAAACGAACTGTATAACTTACACACTGAAACCTCCAACACATTATTTAAAAAAAATAAGACCTAGACAAATGAAATGAAAAGACATTCTGTGTTCATAAACTGGAAGGCAATATTGTTGCGATGTCAATATTTCCCTAAATGACCTATAGACTCAATAGAACCTTTGTCAAAATGCCAGCAGGGAAACTGACAAGCTGATTTTAATACTCATATGGAAAGGCAAGGGACCCAGAGAGCTGAAACAATGTTGCAAAAGAACAAATTTCAAAACAGAAATCAACATAGTGTGGTACTGGCATAAGGACAGACATATAGATCAATAGGATCAAATTAAGAGTCTGGAAATCTCATATATCTCAGTCTATTAATTTTCAATCGGAAGTGATCAGACCATTCAGTGGAGAAAAATAGTCTCTTTAACAAGTAGTACTGAGACAACTGGATAGTCACTTGCAAAAGAATGAAGTTGGACTCAACATTAAATTAACTCAACATTGGTCAAAGATCTAAATATAAGAGCTAAAACTATAATACTCTAAGAAGAAAGCATAGTCATAAATCTTTGAGACTTCTGATTAGGCAATGGTTTCTTAGATATAACACTGAAAGCACAAGGAACTAATTAAAAAATAAAAATTGAGTTTCATTAATATCAAAATTAAAAAACTTTTGTGCTTTAAGGACATTATCAAAGTGAAGAGACAACCTACAGAATAGGAGAAAATATCTGCAAATCATATATTTGATAAAGTTCTAGTATCAAGAACATATAAGAAACTCTTAAAACTCTAAAAAGAAACAAACAACACACATCTAAAAAAATGGGCAAAGATTTTTCTCCAACGAAGATATATTAATCAATATACAAATGAAAAGATGTCCAACATCAGTAATCATTAGGGAAATGCAAATCAAGACCATGGAGACACTGGAACCCTCATACATTGTTGGCAGAAATGTAAAAAGGTGCAGTTTGACAGTTCTTCAAAAAAGTTAAGAGTTACCATATTACGAACAATGTCATTTCTAGGTGTATACCCAAAAGATTTGAAAACATGTTAATTAATTGAATAAAGAAAATGTGGTGTGTGTGTGTGTGTGTGTGTGTGTGTGTGTGCACAGTCACATAAAATGAAAAAAAGTACTGATTCAGATTATAACATGGATAAACCTTTAATACGTGAAAGAAATCAGAGAAAAAAGGCTATATATTATATGATTTCACTAATGTGAACTGCCTAATTGAATAGAAAAATCAATAGAAACCAAAATTTGGTAGCTGTCATTTACGGGTCAGGCAAATGGGAAGTGACCCTAATATATATGGGGTTTCCTTATGGAAGTGATGAAACTCAAGTAGGTAGAAGTGATGATTGCACAACTTCGTGAATGTACTAAAACAATTGAATCATGCCCTTTAAAAGGATGAATTTTATGGTACATGAATTAAATCTCAATTAGAAAAAAATTCATAACATGGTAGAATTTTATGTAAGTTGATTTTAAGTAAGTTGATTTTCTATATAAAGTAGCTACTAAAAGTCATTTTATTTGTATAGGGATCTTTCAAATATTGTTAGAATTAGCATGACGGTCATTTTAATATGACTTGAAATTTGGCTAATGATTAAATGATAAATCAACACAGCAAATATAATAAACATTTTAATCTGTAAACATCTATAAAATGTAAGTTTAAAAAAATTCTTTGGTGGCTCAGCCTGTAATACTAGAACTTTGGGAGGCTGAGGCGAATGAATTGCCTGAGCCCATAGGTTCGAGACCAACCCAGGCAACTTGGTGAGACCTCATCTCTACAATAAATCAAAAAATTAGCCAGGTGTGGTAGCATGCACCTGTAGTTCTGGCTACTTGGAAGGCTGAGGTGGAAGGATCACCGGAGCCCAGCAGATCAACACTCGGGTGGCTGTGAGCATGCCACTGCACTCCAGCCTGGGTGACAGAGTGAGACTCCAACGCAAAAAAAAAAAAAATCTTAACCTTTGATTTACCACTTGAATTTCTAATTGTAAAACATTTTGAACATGAAAATTAGATCAATTACTTAAATGTATGCAGTATAGAAAACCTAGCAAAATAAATTAACTTTATATAACACAATTAAATACAACATCAAAATAGAGAAAATGATCAATTTGCAAACTAATGAAATAATAAAAACAGGCAATAATCATCAACTGATACACATTTATCAGGTGAAAGTTTGATGAGGAATGCTATGATGGATTAGGCTGACAACTCCAGAACACATTAAACACTACATAAACTGGAACCAAACAGATATGTGCCTCCTGATGGATACAAAGAATTAGGAAGATTTTGACACCACTTAAGAAGCATTTTTACCAATGTATACGTGTGTGTGTGCATTCTTTAAGTATCAGAAGATACTGGGGTTAGAGGAACAAGTTAAACAAAAGAACAAAGATGAAATCAGCCAAACACAGAATGTGGGAAATTTTACAGAGAAAATCATAGTCTCTTAAACAAAACAATTCATTAAAAAGGGTAGGAGACTGTTATAAATAAAGAGAGTCACATGAATTGTATAATTTATCTCTGAAAACGTAATGCTTTTAAGAGTGCAAGGAAGTTCTGTTTAATAATTGTGCCAGAATGTGGACTGGGACTATTCCACTCAATACTGTCAATCAGATGCAAGGGTTTTCTTTTCCTTAATATCTTTTTACATTTGTATGTGTTTTGTGAAATAGGCTCTAACCATGGAATTTGAACAAACATATCTTGAATATTAAATGAATCATTGCCAAATTTGAGGTGAGTGATAATGATACCATGACTAGGGTTTTTTTTTTTTTTAAGTCGATTAGTGATACATACTGAAAAGTTTACAGGTGAGATGATGAGGTGACTGTGTTTTGCTTGGAAACACCAGTGCGGGGGATAGGGAGTATGAGAGAGTCATATGAAATAATACTGATAAAAGTTGATAAATATTGAAGCTATGTGGTGGGTCCATGGATTCATTATATTGCATTCTTTATTTTATGAAATTTTTCATAATATAAAGTTTCTTAAAATGTTAACATCACCCACCATGGCAGAAGGCATTTCTGGCTTTGACTTCCTTATGATGACAGATACACGCCCACAACTCTTACTTGCCAAAAAAATATTGGTTAGGCTTAGTCATAAAATGGAAATCTCAAAGGGAATCTCTAAAGGAGAAGCAGCTGGTTTGGTTCAAAGGAAATGTAAAAAATCAGGTTTTGACTTTCCCACTGAAAGATGCTCTCAGAATTCTTTTCTGGACTCACAGTGGGTGTTTGGAGCACATGGATATAGGGATGTATAAAAACTCGGTGATGAAGTTCACATAGCTTTGAACATAAAATTGAGTCCACAGCCCCAATTTCAGATTGTCCTGTTTTTGGCAAAAAGTTATAACAGTCTTAATTTTAACTTCTACCAGCCACAAAATAAAATTCATTTATAGGAAAGAAGAAATTAAAAAGCTATTTGTGCATGATGGCTCGATGACACTTGATCTATTTTAGTCATGTATTACTTAAGTATTTTTAAAACTTCTTATCTCGGAGATCTAAGTATGGGTAGGCACAGCTTAAATATATTATTTATCTTTACCTTGAAATTCTAGACAAAGTGTATGGCTGTGCTTTTCAAATGTCTTAATATTTGAAGTATGTCTTCTAATAATTTTATATTCTACCTCTTATTTAGACCAGTTAAATAAATTACAATTTTTCTAAGGCCCTGATTCAATTATTGTTCACGATTTTTGAATGCAAAATAACAAAATTCAGTAAAGTGCTTAACATAATTTTTTATATGTCAGATTCCTTTTCAAGCAATGAAATTTATAGGAAATTAAGAAAAAATTATCTTTCAGGGGAAAAAGACCAGCAATAAAATAATAATAATAATAAATTAAGTATAATGAATATGAAATATTCACATTTATGTTTGTATGACACTTCAAGAGATTTAAATAAAACAACTGTAATTTTCACAAGAAGTTCTTCAGTAATGTAAAACTTCAAGCCATCAAGTCTAAGAGGAATTCTGCTTTAAAAACAATGCAGTGTTACTGAATTCCTGAGAGAGAAATGCTATTATCAATGAACCCAGAGTGCTGTAACTTTCATTTTCTGTCTGATTAAAAGTACCTAAATGCTTTTTTCCCCAGAAAGAACAAGAGAAATTAGGTTAAATTAAAAAGTTTTTTACACCTAAAGCAGTTCATCCTAAGTTTACACTTCGTGTGTAATGAATCAGCAACTTCTACCTTCCAACTAATATTTTTTATTTTAATTTAATTTTTTTGAGTTGGAGTCTCACTCTGTCGCCCAGACTGGAGTGCAGTGGCTGCTCCCGGCCACCGCAGCCTCGACCTGCTGAGCTCCGGCGATCCTTCCGCCTCAGCCTTCTGAGTAGCCGGAATTACGGGCATGCGCTACCACACCTGGCTGATTTTTTGATTTATTGTAGAGATGAGGTCTCGCTGCCCAGGCGGGTCTCGAACCTGCGGGCTCAGGCAATCCACTCACCTCAGCCTCCCAAAGGCGCGGGATTACAGGCTGAGCCCGGCTCCAACTAATATTTATAAAAGTGGATTTATGACAGTCAGGCATATACCATGAAATCTGGGGATCATAACTATCATGGAACGTCAAGTTACACTTTCACATAGGGAGAGTAACTTTCCTGAACATATTATTTCTAGTTGACTTGCCCCCCACAACCCAAAGAGAGAAAGCGTGTTAACACAAAGTTGGCAAAACCATACCAGTTAGCGTTATAGTTAGCAAAATAACAAATTTGCCTAGCAATGGGTTGTTGCAGTGAGCAGTACAGGCACTTCCATAAACTAAGCAAGCAACTTTGTAGTTTGGTAGATGTAGAGGAAAACAGACTAAAGAAAGTAGTGTAAAATTAAAATTATTATAGAATCTACTGTGGACAAAATACTGCAGGATTTCAGTGTAGCACTGTGAACTTTCCTATGTTTTTTAACACCATGCAGAAATACCATAGCAGAGGAATATTAAAAATGAAGCTTTCTCTAGGTGAAGATTTAGACTTGAAAAGTGGATGAAGTTACAAAAGCAAGAAAGTATTAGCAATTAGATGTGCTAAATATATTTAACTGCATATCCTTTCTATTCTATTCCAACTTTTATATTCCTGGAAAATAATGTATATCCACAGCTAGTAATTTCTTGATCATTTAAAGGAGTAAAAATGGAAGCTATTTTAATTATAGTTGTGGAAATAGTAAACTAGATTAAATGGAAGTTAAAAATTCATTCTATTTCTACAGAACTCCTATGGCCCTGTATTTTTATGTCTGCTACATATATATTAAGGTCTTTGACTTAGAAATTCCAAAGTTTCTCACCAAACTTACTTTCTGTTTCAGATACTGAAACATAGAAGTTGTGTCAACATCTGCTAATGTGGTGGCCAGGCATATTAGAGTTGTCATTTGTAACATGTGGGCATACAAGTAATTTCAAGTATACAGTATAACTGAGGCCACATGGATAGAGACACTTTGCTCCTAATTAGCAGTTACACTGTCTTATACTATAACGTAATGAAATCACCTCAAATTATTCACCTTAGTAAAGACAACTTCTTATTGCATGACTGTGAAACAGGCATTTTGATCCCCATTTAATAAGTGTAAAAATGCAGGTTCAAACTCCCTTCCTTCAAACCAAAAATTAGGTTTTCTTAGCAGCAGCCCCAAAGAGGGGAGAGGCCCTCACTTACTCTTCATTCAGAGCACACCGACGATTAGTGAGCGTGCCGTATTTCCTCAGCGTCTCAGTAAGTTCTGAGTAGAGTTTGTCAGCCAGAGACAGCGGGATTCCTTCCCACACCAGGATGAGGATCACAATCACTGCAGCTTCGCAAGTGTGGCCGGTTCGCTCCCTCACCAAACACAGTAGCTTTTCCTCACTGCAGCTTCTTCGAACCACCTGTGCAGAGTACCATTCCATCCCAAACACCCCCCACCCCAACCAAAACAAAACAAGGGTCACTTGCAGCAAGTAAGAGCACTTATTTATGTATGCATATTTTTTCATGTCTGGGTCACAATTAGGGCAACATTTATCAGCAAGTGCAATTTGCCTTTGGCTGCCCATCAGGAAGAAATGCGGAACTACTCTTTAATGCTTAGCAGACTATATCTACTAAGGTGGGGGCAATTAAATGCCACCTGCATTGAAGTCAGAACCAGATGAAAGACATATAAGTCTTAGTGCAAGGTTTTTATAAATGACAATATAAGGGTTAACTGAAGGTATTTAAAGGACTAAGGATCATTTTACATTTCTGAAAGAATTAGGTATTTGAAGGGACCTCCTCCCCACTAGATTCTTTCAATTAAATATGGTTTGTTCATGATTTTAAAACTAATCTGCCTTCTTCTTAAGAGAGAACACTGAGAAACACACACACACACATACACACACACATACATACACACATACATACACACATGCATACACGATGTTCCTTTCAACTGGCATGATTCTTTGGTCTGGGTAGCCCAATTATCAGTGTTAGATTTATGAATTAAAATACCCAAGATTGAAGACCAATGCCTTATCAAGTCACTTACCCACTTAGCAATAGGACATCCCTGAGAACTTTTGCCTTCTTTACCAGTATAGATGACTCTTTCAATCCTAATAGCTTTACCCTTCTGTCCAAACCTTAAAGAAACCCACAGAAACACACACATATACAATTAGCAATTGAATTCAAGAAGCAACCAAAATATTTGAACATTTGAGTGTACTTTTATTCTATGACCACATCCTGAGAAATGAACAGTTTATTTTTTAAAAACAGGTCTAAGCCAGGCAAACTTGCTAATAGTTTTTAAGCCTTGTTTTACTTCAGTATCAAAACATGCTGACAATTGTAATAAACTATTTTGTAAATTGCATATTGGGTAAAAATAATGGGAAAACTTATTTTTATACATAATTTCACAAAGCACAAAATTTAAGTTAGTTTGCTAAATTCAGTCTTCTAGAACATATACTATTTGATTTTTGACCTTTATGAAAATTAGCTATTTTAAAACTTGGGGAGTTGTAATAGCTTTTAGTTAGAGCTGTTCCTCAAAAAACCTCCTATATTATTAGAAAGGGGGCTGTAAAATAATTAGTATCCAGCCATTTTGAAAATATAGACTAGTTCTAGTAAGAGACTATATTTTCCTTTATGACAAAAGCACTACTTACCGCTAGCTAATTATAATTTTTTTAAAAGGCACTTAGGGAAATTCACTATTTCTACTGGGCCACTAGATGATTATTTAGTGAATTTCTGCATGCTAATTTGTAAATGAATAATTTGGAAATGGAGCAAGAATTATACTGAATACATCCCTGCTGCCCCAACGTATCCTAATATATTTTAATAATAACACTGCCTACCTCTTAATGAAAAGGCACCCAAGTAGAATAACAGCTCAGAAGTGTATATAGCTATATGAAAGGCCCTCTCTACATTATCATACTCATAAAAGTCTTTTACATACAACAGTAAAGGTAATACTTGTATTCCTATGATTGATAATAAAAAAGGCAGCTATAAATAGAATCTGTCTCTCTTTCTATTCAATATATCACATTTGCTCTCTATTTATAGTACAATAAAATTTCCTGAGAGATAACTACTCATTTACAACAGTAGATGAATTTAACTCAGTAGTTCCTTTTTCTTCTTTGACACTTTATCATCAGGTGGGAAGGCCAGAGTAAGATCTCTCTTTGGAGCTGGTTGCCAATAGCCTTGTGGCTGGCAGTCTGGCTGGCTGGCCAGCTGATTCCTGTTCATGGCTGGGTTTTTTGGCATCAATTGCAAAGTGGGCAGCCTGTGCCAGCTAACAGACTATTAGTTCTGTCAAATATTGTGACTCTCTGGTGAATAGCACAGTGTGTAGTGTTGGCAACCCTAAAATAGCTAAGCCTACTAATAATTACTCGATTTGCAATTTACTGCTTTGTGTGTGAAGGCTGGAAAAAATTCTGACATATACAAAAGGATAAACGTTAATCTGCCCTGTGCCTTTGCGTTAATTACCTTTCTTCCATGATTTCTCTAATAGCTGCCACATTAGGACCTGCTCCTAGATGGGTATAAAAAGGACCTTCATCTTTTTCAATAATTTGCTCTGTTGAGATAATAGAAGATTATTATTTTAGACCTCAATTACACTAAATATAAAGGCTACACCCACAAAGCTTATCCCCCAACTGCACATTAAGGGCCCTAAAAGTGACTTTAAAAATTTTTTTCTTTAAAATGAGTAAATTGATGGACTGGTCTATTAGAAAATGTGCCAAATAATTAAGTATATGTACATGCTGGCTGTTGGATAAAAACATATTAAATTACATTTCAGACATGGGATAAAAATTATTTGTTTTAATCCAAATAAGTGAAACTAAACAAAACAGTGAGGGCATTAGAATGATTATATGTAGTAGCAACTACAACCCAATTTTTTAAGCTGAAAAATTTTTTTAAAGCTAACTGGAAACTTGCCTGCCATTTGGATTTTAAAAGATTAAAAATAAAATTTCTGGTTCTAGTCCACCCCCAGAATACTGCTTGGTTGAAAAAGGGTCAAGGATCCCTTTTTCTTGTGTTCCCACACATTTAATTATGCTGCTTTGAAAATAAGAATATTCAATCCAGACCTATACTTGAATGCACTTTAGAACAATTTATGATGAGAAAAAATTCTGGAGAGTCAGGTAAAAGGAAGGGACTATTGCAAACCACTGAAGATAGAGAAGTGAGAAGACAGGGTTAAGGAGTTAAAAGAATTTAGTGAAGATGATTATAACTTACCTAATGTTATCTATGACACACGTGTAGAACTTTAGCCCAGTGAGGCAACTTAATAACCACACACAAGATGGGCAGTGTGGGTCCTCCCTCAATCCTCCTACAAAGTGTGGGCTACCATTGTAAGAAGGATAAGATGGAGTGGGTGGGCCATTGGTCACACTAATTTAAATTTGTCTTTTCAAATGTCTTGCACTATATCCAAGCTGAGTAGCTTTAAGATCTTCATCTCTACCCATATATATATCCATATCCATCAGCAAAAATGTTACCCTATTCCTACAGACATATTATATCCTGAATTTCAACAAAGATATCTTTGTTTTAAAATGGGATTACAGGCATACCTTGCTTTATTGTACTCCATTTTATTGTGCTTTGCAGCTTTTTTTTTCTTTCCATAATTTGAAGGTTTGTTGCAACGCTGTATCAAGCATGTGCTCACTTCTGTCTCTGAGTCATGCTTTGGCAATTTTCTCACTATTTCAAAAACTTGGGTTACTATTATATCTGTGATCAGTGATCTTTGACATTACTATTGTAATTGTTTTGGGGTGCCACAAACTGCATCTATCTAAGACAGCAAACATAATCAATGAATGTTATGTGCACTACTGACTGCTCCACTGATCAGCCATTCCCCTATTTCTCTCCTTCTCTGTGGGCCTCCCTATACCCTGAGACACAACATTGAAACTGGACCAATTAACAACCTATAATAGCTGCTAAGTGTTCAAGTGAAAGGAAGAGCAGCGTTTCTCACCTTCAGTCAAAAGCTAGAAATCATTCACCTCAAAGAAGAAGGCATGTTGAAAGCAAAGACAGTCTAAAGCTAGGCCGTTTGCACCAGTTAGGCAAGTTGTGAATGCAAAGGGCAAGCTTTCAAAGGAAATTAAACGTGCTACTCCAGTGAATACAAAAATGTTAACAGCTTTGTTGCTGATATGAGGAAAGTTTTAGTGACCTGGACAAAAGATCAAACCAACATTCTCTTATGGCAAAACCCAATCTAGAACAAGGCCTTAATTCTCCTTAATTTTATTAAAGCCGAGAGAAGTGAGGAAACTGCAGAAGTTGAAAGCTAGCAGAGGTTCATCAAGACTAGCCTGGACAATATGGTGAGACCTTGCCCCTACAATAAATAAAAAAACTAACTGGGCATGGTAGCATGTGCCTGTGGTTCTGGCTACTTGGAAGGATGAGGCAGAAGGATTGACTGAGCCCAACAGGTCAAGGCTGCGGTGGCCGGGAGCATGCTACTGCACTCTAGCCTGGATGACAGAGTGAGACTCCAACTCAAAAAAAAAAAAGAAAGAAAAGAAAAGAAAAGAAAAGACACCAAGGTGAAGCAGCACTTGCTGATTTAGAAATGCCAGCAAGTTATCTGGAAGATCTAGCTAAGATAATCGATGAAGGTGGCTATACTACACAACAGATTTCAATGAAGTTGTGGAAGATGCCACCAGTGATCTTTGACATTACTATTGTAATTGTTTTGGGGTGTTACAACAAGATTTTCAAAGTTAGAGAGAAGTCAGTACCTGGCTTCAAAGCTTCAGAGGACAGGTTGACTCTCTTGTTAGGGAATAATGCAGCTGGTGACTTTAGGTAGAAGTCAGTGCTCAACTACTATTCTGCAAATACTAGGGTTCTTAAGAATTATGCTAAATCTACTCTGCCTGTACTTTATAAATAGAAAAACAAAGCCTGGTTGACAGCATCTCTGTTCACAGCATGGTTTACAGAACATTTTAAGCCCACTATTGAGAACTTCTCAGAAAAAGATTCCTTTCAACATATTACTGCTCACTGAAAATGCACCATAGGCATGCAAGAGCTCTGAGGGAGATGTACAAGATTAACGTTGTTTTTATACCTGCTAACACAACATCCATTCTGCAGCTCATGGATGAAGGAGTCACTTTGACTTTCAAGTCTTATTATTTAAGAAATATATTTTGTTAGCCTGTAGCTTCCATAGACAGTGATTCTGCTAAAGGATCAGGAAAAAAGTAAGTTGAAAACATTCTGGAAAGGATTTACTATTCCAGAAGCTATTAAGGAGGTTCATACAAGAGGGACAAATATCCGCATTAATAGGAATTTGGAAGAAGTTGGTTCCAACCCTCATGGATGACTTTGAGGGATTCAAGACTTCAACAGAGGAACAACTACAGATATGGTAGAAGTAGATCCTGAAAATGTGACTGAATTGCTACAATATCATGATAAAACTTGAATGAATAAGGAGCTGCTTCTTATGGAAGAGAAAAGAAAAAAATTTTTTTTGAGATGGAATCTACTGCTGATTAAGATGCTGTAAACGTTGAAATGACAAAGAATTTTGAATATTACTGAAACAGGAGCTAAAGCAGCAGTAGGGTTTGAGAGGACTGAGTCCAATTTTAAAAGAAATCTTACTGTGGGACAAATACAATCAAACACCACTGCATGCTACAGAGAAATCTTTAGTGAATGAGTTCATTGATGCAGCAAATTTCATTGTTGTCTTATTTTAAGAAACAGCCTTAGCTACCCCAACCTTCAGTAACCATTATCCTGATCAGTCAGCAACAATCAACATTGAGGCAAGATTCTCCACTAGCAAAAAGATTAGAACTCACTGAAGGTTCAGATGATCACTGGCATATAGATTACAGTATAGTATACATATAACTTTTAATTATACTGGGAAACAAAAATCTTGTAATTTGCTTTATTGCAACATTAGCTTTATGGTGCTGATCTGGAACCAAACCTGCAATATCTCTGAGGTATGCCTGTATCATTTTTTTTAAATACAAAAGATTAAACTTTAGAGAAAATGGTATCAAAATGAATATAAATCACAATGTTTCAAGAGTATAAATGAAGGAAAGGCAATCTTATGAGTACTAAGAGCTTCGGTATAATTTTCCCAACTCACCAAGACTGAAGATAATAACTTCTTCATTATCCAGAAAGCTTGTAAAATTATTAATACATTTAACCTCGAATTTAAAAAAATATTGAAAGCTCCTACATTAGATTGGATATGGTAGTCAATTTTCCATTTTAATAGATTTTCCATTAACTGGCTGTCCCTCCAGGAGATAATATACAAAGGGTTAAATAGATGGGTTCAAATTTTATAGGGTCTGACTAGAGGGAAAAATGCATACGCACAATTTAAATTTTGGGGAAAAATTTTATAGATGTTCTTTCTCACATGACACAAGCCATCTGTAATTTAAAGACAAAAAAGTAAGCTTCATATTTTTATGAACCTTTACAAATCGCTACCAGTCTCAAGATTTAAAAAAAGAAAGAAAATTCCATATCCCAAGATAAATTTGCTAATGCTAGATAAACACCATGAGCCTCAGTACATTTCTGGCACTTACCTACACATCTGCATGATGGAAAATCATATTGAGTCTTGACAGGTGTATCCAATAAATTTTTTATAGGAGTATCTAGTAATTTGGAAGGTGACTCTAAAAAATTATTGAGAACAGAACCAGCTGTTCTTTTGGTTGGTGTCTTTTCTGAAGAAGTTGCTTGCTGCTCTAAAGCTGAGGTGTGGCCATCAAGTTCTGCAGCAGTGGTTTGTCTGGTTAAAACTGTGACTGGTCCCGACATTTCAACTTTTACTTGCTTCTGTGATTTGAGCGTGAGAGCCTTATGATCAAATAACGATTTGACCTGAAACTGCTTCAGATGCTGCTCCATGGTCTCAATGA
The DNA here is from genome assembly GCF_000164805.1 of Carlito syrichta. Taxonomy (NCBI): domain Eukaryota; kingdom Metazoa; phylum Chordata; class Mammalia; order Primates; family Tarsiidae; genus Carlito; species Carlito syrichta. The sequence goes on along the minus strand of NW_007247010.1, from coordinate 84,653 downwards.
TGCTCTTTTGCTGCATATTATCACAGTTTGGAGGTGGAATCTCTTGCTTAGTTATCTTTTTCCACGCTTTGTTTTCTGGCTGTGATGACATGGGGTGCATACAGGCATGGGACTTGGATCCAGGTTCAATCTTAACTGGCCTGTGCATCTGACTATGGCAAGACTCAGTTTGGGATTGTTGTGTTTGCTGCTGTTCTTGCTTCTGTAAGAGATGCCACCTTAGAGCAGCATGCTTTTGAATGTCCTTCTGGGGAAGGGTCTGAATGTGACTTCGACTTCCTCCTTGGTCAGGTACAGGGAAAGCATTTGCTTGGTTATGCATCAAGTACCTTTGTTGAGAGAGTTGTGCAGCTTGGTGACCAGACATGTCTTGGTTTCCACTTTTATATCCCTGTAGAACTGAAGCTTGCTGTGGTTTCTGTTCTTGTTCTTGAAAGCACTTGTGAAGAACGTCTTGCTTTGGGGTCACATTATTTGGAAAATATTGCATGTGATGCAAATTTTGAGTCTTGTTTCCTGAAAAAAGTTCAGAGTGTATAGTTTGTTCTTTATTCTCTGGAACTAGGTGTGTATTATTTGAACAAGAAATCTGTACTTTGCTTGCACTTGATTTCAACGTCTGATTATAAGGGAAATTTCTGCTATTCATATTCTGTACTTCCTCCAGGCCCACTCGGGTATTATGAGTCTGGAACTCACTTGATTTTGAATACTGATTTTCACCATGAAAGCATTCTTCCACTTTAATCTTGCCAAACAACAATTCTTCTCTTTGCTGATCATTGTTACTTTGGGGATTGGGAAAAGTCTGGGGCATTTGTTCTTTATTTTTCATTTGTAACTTTTGTTGCTGTTGCTGGTTTTGAGGGAGATGTGAATTCTGGGATGGTTGTGTTTGTGCTGCCTGCTTATGAGGCTTATGTTGCAAAAGATGTGAGTTTGAAAATGGCTCAGTATCTGAAGCCTGTGGATTCAAGTGCTGTTTTAACAAAGGGGACATGAGTTTCTCAGACTGGGGATCTGCTCTTTGTTGAAAATGAAATCTGGGGGCACATATTGAATGCATGTGAGCTTCAGGTGAATGGTCTTTCTTGGAGAAGTGCACCTGGTGTGAAAGTTTTTGGAACTGAAAGTGTTGGTCCACTGTACCTTGAGACTGCCCTTGATTCATTATGACTTTGTACGTTTGTGACTTCTGCTCCAGCTGCATTGTTTTCTGGATGTAAGCTTGCCTCAGGAGTCCCTCAGGCATGCTAGAATTTCCAGTGTATTGTTTGGAGGTCATTGGATTGGAGGAGATGGACTGATACTGAAGAACTGATGGCAGTGATGCCTCATTACGTTTTGGATGGGATTCTGCTTGATGAAAATGAGGGGCCTTCAATTCAATCCATCCTGGTTTTAGATAGTGCTGTGTTGAAGGCATGAGATCTTGTGTTTGTTCCTTATTTCGACTCTTCAGAATCCCTTGCTCTTTGTGTCTCGTCAACTGCTGGCGGTGATCTTGCAGATCTCCACTGCTATCAAAAATTGGTGGGTTATGCTTGAGATGTTCTGATATTAGTTTTGTTTTCTCAGAACACAGTGGAGCAGTCATTGTCCCTGGAGTTCGTATGTCATTCTTGTTAACACAATTATTCTGAGGTCTCTCTGAAACCATCAAAGAGGGGTTGGATACCTGTGTAGATGGGTTAGGACTCTGGGATGGTTGTACCTCAGGTTGACCCTCTCTTTTCACTTCCCTTAAAAGAGCTGTGTTACTTTGGTTGGGGTAGTGATGGTGTTTTTCTAAAACTCCATCATTCAGAGTGCTTTTTCCTTCTGATGGAAGCTGAAGAACCTGTGGAAGAGGAGGAGGGGAAGAAAGAAGCAATTGTGATGGTGGTGATGTGGTAGTGACAGAAAAGGAATCCTTAGTGAACACTGAGCTTTGCTTGAAGTAAGCACCATTTATTTCATTTTGCTTTAAATACCATTCAGAGCTGCCACCAGGAGCTTGCAAATTGCTGCTAGAACCTGAATAGAATTCTTCACCAGATACTAGCTTTGTGGTTCCTTGGATGTTCCTGTTTTCTGCAGGAGATGGGCATATCTCAAAAACCAATTTTTGTTGTTGTAGTTGCTCTGGTTTCTGAAAAGGACAGGCATTCAGCATTGCAGCTGGTTTACTGGCATTATTAGTATCATCAGCATCACAGGCCTCAGTCACCACTGCAGCTGACTCTGGAGGCAGCTCAGAGTTTGAGGTCTGTGAGGAATTGTTCTGCCCTGAGGTATGCAATGGGTGAGTGATCTCACAGTACAACTCATTAGTAGCCTGACTGTTAATGGCATTTATGTGAGATGTGGTTTTCTGCACCGCAATGGAAACACAATCTGGATAATATTGAGACAGTGTTTTTTCCAGGAGTTCACCATGTGTGTTTTCCATGGAAGAGGCAGAAACTGTAGCACCATTAGGCATTAGCACTGCGTTTTTTTTAAGAAGTAATATAATGTTCTTGTCATGGTAGTTAGCATTTTTCCCCTTCTGCTCATTTAGAATCTGAAGCTCTGTGTTTTCAGATGTACTGCAGTTATGTGTTGAACAACTTGTGAAATCTTTAACTGTATTTTCTTGAGCTGCAGAGCTCACAGATTCTTTCTTATCACTCAAATCGGAGGCGTTTGGTTGACTGCTGCTTTCACTCGCATTTCTTCCTTGGCTTTCCCCGAAGTTACATCTTTCTCCATTAGCCTTTTGGTCTTGTTTCAATTTCTTGTATTGATGGAGCCCAGAGAGAGAAGGTTCACTAACTGTGCGTTTTATTCCTCCATCTTGCAAACCTTTGGAATACCCTCTACCTTCTTGTAAAAAGTCAGGACTCACACGACTATTCTGGCTTCCCTTCATATGGGGTATTCCATAGTAACTTTTGAAAGACTGCCACTTGGTGTCTCCATTTACTTCTGGACGAGCTCTCTCAGTTAATGGGCTTCCATTCTGGAGCTTTATAGCCAGAGGCTCTGTCTGGCAAACGGGAGGTGATGGTATCAGGAATGGACTTAGTCTGTTGCCCTCAACATGGTTGGTTCTATCCTGTTCCATCAGGCTTGCTTCGGGGCCATCCACAAGGCTGCCCTCTGGATGAATTCTAAAGAGCATAGAAACAAAAGTTAAAGTGCATTAATGTATATCTAACACTAATAATACATCTTAGGAAGTAATTATTGCATCAATAATACTGGAATACCAAGACATAGCAAACTGTGATACTAATTTTCACATTTCATAGTGACAATCAATGGCTACCTTCAGGAGGTGTTTAATCTTGTTTTCCCAGCAACTTTCAAATATTTATGGTTATGGAGAACAAGGATGATCAAAATATCAACTAATGTGGAAAATTCATATATTTCTAGTTATTAGTATCAACTTCCTTCCCATATAATTATTTTTTATTAAAATGCTAAGAATAGAACAAGATAACCTTTCTTCTTTCCCTAGCACTTCATTTATCTAAGCACTTGCTAAATTCTATCAACTCTACTTCCTATATATTCCTTGAATCATCTTGACTGCCACTTTGTAACTCAGATCTTCACCATCTTGCCTCATGATCTGCTGCAGTAGCTTTTTAAAATAGGTTCTTCTCTAGCCCAGACTGCCCTTTCCCCCCAGACTTTTAATCTTCCCTTCAATTTGTTATCAATGAGAATGTTCTAAAATAAGTATCTGATGCTATACTCTCCTCCACACACTTTAGTGGCTCCACTTTGCCTGCAACAGTGATTCTCAAACTCTTTCATCCAATCACATTTGAGAGATACAGCATACTTCCTTCAGCGTTATCAATATCCCATGGGATGGGAAAGGGGTGAAAATTGTAGTTAATAAAATGCCTTTTCTAAGTAGTTCTATGTTTTTCTCTACAGAGACCAGCTGCCACATCTATGGAGAATTTGTGACTAATTTAATTGGCTTTTCATGTGTAGGTTTCTATCTTTCTTTCCAACTACTCCCTCTCATAGTTTTTTTTTTTTGAGTTGGAGTCTCACTCTGTCACTCAGACTGGAGTGCAGTGGCCGCTCCCGGCCACCGCAGCCTTGACCTGCTGGGCTCCGGCGATCCTTCCGCCTCAGTCTTCCATGTAGCCGGAATTACAGGCACGTGCTACCATGCCCGGCTGATTTTTTGATTTATTGTAGAGATGAGGTTTTGATTTATTGTAGAGATGAGGTCTCACCAAGTTGCCCAGGTGGGTCTCGAACCTGCAGGCTCAGGCCCCTCTCATAGTTTTTACTCCAACAATAACAACAACTTATGGACACCCAAACATAAAAAAGTTGTTAGAGATGTTCATGCCTTTGTTTTTCTGTGAGCCTAGAATGCCTTTTGAATCTTCTTATTTGCTCAGTGACTATACAGAACTCTAAACTTGTCTTCAATATCTCTCACCTTGGATTTGTTCTTTTACATCCTAAAAAAATTAATCGCTCCCATTTCTATGTGTCTTCTATATCTTTTTTTTTTTTTTTTTTGAGTTGGAGTCTCACTCTGTCACCACCCAGACTGGAGTGCAGTGGCCACTCCTGGCCACTGCAGCCTCGACCTGCTGGGCTCCGGTGATCCTTCCGCCTCAGCCTTCCAAGTAGCTGGAACTACAGGCGCATGCTACCACGCCCAATTAATTTTTGATTTATTGTAGAGATGAGGTCTCGCCAAGTTGCCCAGGCGGGTCTCGAACCTGTGGGCTTAGGCAACCCACTCACCTCAGCCTCCCAAAGCACTGGGATTAGAGGCTGAGCCACCGAGCCCGGCCCTATATCTTTTATATAGTCTATTACTGAATATATCACTCTCAACTGTATTTTGTTTACTTTCTCTCATTGGACTATAAACACCTTAAGAACAGAGCCTTTACTATGTTCATTTTTTTGTGCCATGTTTAGACTGAGCATCCAATAAGTTTACTAGAATGATACAAATTTGCTCATTTTATAATCATTCATTCATGCAAACATTTTTGAAAGCAGTACTAATGAAGATTTCAAAGTCCAAATAACAGAGAAAGTTGGAAGAAATGGCACTTAGAAATTTAAATAATCCATTGTATAAGGCCTCTGCTTCCCCATGCATGATACAGTCATGCTTTATTTTCCCACAGTTTTTCTCATTACATTTATTTTAAGAATGTAAGTAGAAAAAAATTAAAACTATTTTCCCTTTGGGCTAAAAAAATAGCTCTTTTAAAAATAGATATTGCTTACTAAATAAGACAAATGAAACAGAGGAATAAATAAGATATAAATATTGGCAAGCAACACTGAAGTTACCTTTATTTGCAGATAATAAGATTGTATGCTGGTCAAGTAAGAAAATCTACTGAAAAACTATCACAGTTGATGAGAATTCAGTAAAACAACTGAATAAAAAGTCATAACCTCGATATATAAGAACAACCACCAGTCAGGTACTTTACTGAAGTACTGTAGTTATAATAAAAAATTAAAACACTAGAAATAAATTTTAAAGGAAATGTTGAAGACCTATTTTAATAAAAATTTAAAACCATAGTAATACACAAATTTTTAAAAACAAAACAAGTTAAAAAAAGAAAACTATAACATTTTCTTGGATAGTTGTCAATTTAATCTATTCATTTAATGTACTCATTAAAAATACTAGCAGAATATTTTATGGAATGAAAGAAGCTGGCTTTAAAGTTCTTGTGGCAAAATAAACAAATTGGGCAGCCAGGAATATTCTAAAAAAGAATTGTAATGGGACTTGAGTGGAGTGTTAGCCAAATTAGAAAATATTAAAAAGCAACAAAAGATACTATACTTAAAACAACTTGTGCTTGTACATAAATAGATAACATTATGAATAAGATCAATGGAGTAAAATTGAATGTCAAAAATAGACTCAAGCACATAGAAATACTGTATGAGATATTGATGGCATTTCAAATAAATCTATACTACTGGAACGTCTGGGTAGTCTTCTGAAAAAAATGATAAAAGTTGGTCCATCCCTTATACATTGTACCAAAATAAACTCTAGATGAACTTACTATTTGAATATGGGAAACCAAACCCTAAAAAGCATTGAACACAGTCGAAGAAAACTTTTTAAAAAATGATATTATAATTGGGGAAATTCTTTGTTTGTGACACAAAATCTAGAAGCCATAAAAAAAAGATGGAAAAGTTTGCTAAAATTTATGCATGCTAAAATTAACATGTACGCAAAGTGAAAAGTCACATAAAACTTTTCTTAATGCATAGGACTCCTACAAATTGACAAAGAACAACCACCCGATAGAAAAATGGACAAAGAACATGGACAGTTCACAGAAAATTATGTACATGACTCTTAAATACTTAAAAAAAGATGTCCATTATCATTCATACAGTTTTTCTCTTTTCAAATTTGCAGATAAAAAAATTTTAATACTACATGTTGGGAAGCATGCAGGAGCAAGTACCACAAAAGAAAACTTAGCAATATCTGCAAAATTCTAGGAAAAATTTCCTTGACCTTTCACTTTCAAACATTTATCTAAAACATGCTCATCTGTATGTTAAGTGATATTTGCACAATCTTTTGCAATAGTAAAAGGTTAGAAACAACCTAAGTATTATGAAAGGTTGTGTTAAATAATTTAAGGAACAGTCTCATAATGTAATACCATGCAGCTACTAAAATGAATGGGGCATCTCCTTCATTGTCAGATGGAAGTATCTCCAAGCAACTAAATGAACTAAAGCACACTGCATATCAGTATGTATAATAATGTAACACCTGTGTATTTACAAAAAATAAATAAAAATAATCTCTCGCCTAGAAAAAGAAATATGTAGTGGACAATAAAATTGGAAGGAAGACTGCTTTAAATTACTTAAAAAAAAAACAACAAACCTTTAAGCATGTGTATTACTTAATAAATAACATTTATACTAAAAAGTTATTATTCCTATTGGACAAATAAAAACAACAGAGTGATGTCTTTATTTCTGCCAGAACTACTTCCTTTCAAGTGTTAAGAGACAAGCTAGATATGCTTCATCCAGTACAGTAGTAACTAGTCATATATGGCTACTGAGCCCTTTAAATGTGCCTATTTTAAACCGAGCTGTGCTGTGTGTGTAAATAAAACACTTGTGCTCAAAGGGTTAGTGAAAAAAATGCAAAATATATGAATCTTTAAAAATATTTATTACATGTTGAATGATGCTGTTTTGAATATATTGGGTTATATCATTAGTTTCATTTTTTTAACTTGCTTTAATGTGAATACAAGAAATGAAAAACTCCATATATTGCTTACCTTATATTGCTATTAAACAGCCTTGGGCGAGACCAATACTCTTAGTTATCAATAACCCCTAATATAGAAACTGTAGATTCTAGACTCGTGAAAATTGATTTGTAATCTTTGACAGAAGAGGTTTCTCCAAACTCAGGAAACTATGACTTTTCAAAAATTAAGCAGCACAAAAATAAGCCTAGATAAATTCTATAAGACTAGGTCAATTAGCTTTCAAAATACTACCAAAAAAAAAAAAAAAAAAAGCTTTCTTCTCGCAACTGTACCACCACACTTCACATACAGACCAATCAAAAGATATTTACATGTATACAGATGTGTACGTTTATAAGTTACATGTATACAGATGTGTATGTTTATAAGTATCATAAAACTTGTAGGCCCTGTATACATGTTCTACTTAATTTTCTAGGTATAAAAATATTTTATTTTAAGCATTTAATGTATTAGTCTGTATTATGAGTCATTTCACATAAATTTGGACATTCTTTAAAGTGTCAAGGGCAAAATTACAATAGATGGGGTTTGCAAATCCTTTATGAGCATAATAATAGCTCCTAATAAGAAATGAAAGTGGCTTAAATGAAATGTATTTCAATATGGAGTTTTAAATACAATGGCCATTTTTAAACACTAATTTAAACATATCAACAGAACTATTCTCTCTGTGAAAGCAATTTCTTTCTTGAGTACAACCACTGGATGTGAAAAAGTTTAATGATGAACTTTTTCCAGGAAGGGTAAGAAAGTTATATATTAATCTTTCTGTTTTAGGATAAGGATAATTTTTTATTTAAAAACAATTTTCTATTGATCTATAGATCTGAATCAGAAAATTTAAACCCCAAATTGTCATTTTAGAGGGAGAAAAATATAATATTTTCTTTGGCTACAATATGTCTTAAACCACACTTTTTTATATATCCTCTGGAGTATTATGATCCAGTAATCCATTTGCACAGCACTCTTTCAGTCACCTAGTGCTTTTATACTGACATTGATAAGCATTGATAAGAAATGAGACCTGTTCATTTTTTTCTCATTGTAAAAATAGTGAGGAGAGGGGGTACACCTCATCAACAAGGGTACCTGCACAATGAATATCTATATACCTCATCCTGAATTGTACCCCATAATTTAAAAATAAATAAATAAAATTTTTAAAAAAGAAAGTAAAAATTGTGAAGAGGCTTTCATGTTGTCATTTTTACAGTGTTATTTATACAAAGTTTTTTCAATTTTACATAAGGTCAATGTTTGTATAAAACAAAAATATCTTCAAGGGTAATTTTTGTAGGTATTTACCTGTCAGTGAAAACAGATTTAAATTAGTTTTTTTTTACAGATTTAAAATGTTGCAAAAAGATAACTTTTTTCAAAGTCAAACTAACTGTTTTTCAGATGAATATAAATTTTTGCTATAAAGATATTTTTGTGCAATATTCTGTTTGCTTCTCAAAGGCTATAGAACAAATATAGAGTTTTTATTCATTTATATATGCTCTTATAGATGACTGATATCAGAAACGTTTTGAATTCTTATGATTTTTCTTTTGGATTGAGATTAAATATCCTTTTTTTTTTTCTATGCCAGAAAACATATAATTAATATAGTGTACAATACCAATCAGGATGCCATTCCCTTTTGCAATTAAATATTAAAATACTTTTTAAGGTTTTGGAGTTTTATACATGGTAACTCACTGAATGTGAAATCATCTCTGCCAAATTAAGTTGTATCTATAAAAATCATTCTTTAGATGGAGACAGAATTTTCATTTTAGACTAGAGAATAATTGTACAACACGGACAATAACTCACTTAAGAGCAAACTGGCTAATCAAAATTAAGGTACTATTGTTTACTTAAAGCTGTTATGAAGTTTATGGACAAGAGCAGAGGCAGAAGAACCTTTGAGAAAACCTGGAATTGCTGATTGGTTAAGCTTACTCAGAGATGTTGTCATAGTATAGATACTTCACATCATCGCATTTTGTTAAAACTTTACAATGATTTTACAGTTTTTAATGTATTCTTTAGCGATGTTCTTATGGGTCATGGCTGATATCCAGCTATCAACCTAAGGCTCATGAAATTCCTGAAAATTGCAGTGTGCTCTTGAGAACTGTTATGAACTGGTTCTAAGCATACCACTATTAGAGCTACCGAAATATTAACAAAGTGTATATCTCTTTCTGTTTTCTTTTTTGAAAATAGTTTCCTGAGATCAAATACATGCCATATTATTTTGGTTTCCAATTTCTAGAATTGTAATGAACAAAGGGCTTTTACTCATAGAATTACTAAATAGCATTATAACCTTTTGTAAGGCTAAGAACTCTAAAATGACATTCAAATATGAGTGATAATATGTAATAATGATCCTAACCATGTAAAAAACATTTCAGAGCCCCAGAAAAGCTCTAGTTCAATTTTCTTATTTGATATATGTGAAAACTGAGGAATTTGCCCAAGGTTAAGTATCAAAATAGTGTCTTCACAGAGCATAGGCCTAAGCACTCTGGCAGCTGTTTGAAGCTCTTCCTACCAAAAAATGCTAAGAAAAATGCAATTCAGAGACTAGGTTGTATTGTCAAATCCACACTCTGGCAACATTTGACCTTTTAATTTAGGTTTAGGATTTTTAAAAATGTAATTACATATCTACAGGCCTGTAATGATTAACATGATTAAGAGCATTTTGCCTGTTTTTTGCCAAGGCTTTGTTTCTTTATATCGCTTTTGACAGAATAAAAATGGAAATATAAAGATTTAGGAAATTGAATTTGAAGCTACCACAGTGTTATTCTTATCTCTTCCTTATTACCTTTCCAGATTATCTTTGCAGTGCTGGATTGCTGATGATTTTTCTTTAAATCTTTGAGAATGATTTTTAAATCTCCCCTGGTAATGTTACTGAGAAAATTGCAGCTCAAGACATATTAGTTCATTTATTTATTTAGTAAAGCATTAGTTGAATCCTTATTTAGTGCAAGCGATATGGTGTGGAACTAACACAAAGATGCATACCCCCTGCACTGCCCTGGACTGTGACTATTTTGAAGCGACAGGACTGTTCGAGTGCATGCAAGTACAGGAGACGGGAAGAACACCTCTCACTGTCAATGTATGTATACCATCCATACAAATTGGTCTCATAAAATTTAACTTCATTTCCTCTTGCCTTAGTAAGAGAAACAAAAAATGACCCATTAACTTAAAGGCAGTTTTAAAAGGCTGACAATGAATGTTCATCAAAGATACCCATCAGCAGAAGAACCAGTGATCTAAGTAGCAGTGTGCATCAATATTCCTCAAGTACAGAGGAGACCACATAAAAAACTCAATGGAGTGCAATTTTAAAAACATTAAAAAACTAGTAACATTCAACAAATGACTTATGGAAGCTTTTCTGATTATTGGACTTTTAACCTAGGCATGTTTATCTACTTTACTATAAAGTTAGTTTTGCTGATCAAAATGTAACACATAGCTCATTATTCAAACTACACACACACACACACACACACACACACACACACAGGGTATTTGATTATGTGGTACAGCATGAGGTTTTTTCAAAAAAAAAAAAAGCAAGGTGGGGAAACCCCCTTGGGTCCCCCCTGCTCTGGGAGCTTTTCTGTCCTTTCAATGAATCCTGCTTTTAAAAAAAAGGTGAATTAAACTTTAATAATGAACAAAATATAACACTCAAATTATAAAAGTAACTTTGGCATTTTTCTTAAAAAGTCTAAAAAGACAGTTTTAGAAATTATTAGTTACCTAAATGACAGACATTAATTAAATCACAATTAAAGAAAAAGTCATAATTTAGATCTCACTAATCATATTATTTGTCTTTTCTTTTTTCCCCATAGTTTAATATTTCTTATAAAACAGGGCCTTCTAAAGAACCAAAATAAGTAGTTCTATTTACTCTAAATACCTATTTTTGTGGGGAAATTTTAAAGGTCAAATTATAACCAGGTAATTTAGCATAAATAGAAATGTGTGACAATTATCATATGGCTGCTCCATGATTTAAGCTAATGCCCCAGAATAATTTTTCATAAGGTATGAGACAAACAGATTAACTGATATGTCAATTAAGAAATTATGTTATGCTTTATCTTCTAAATCAGAGGTATACATTTATGAAGTATGTTTATCTCATTTGAAAATACTGGCCTTTTGACTAGTACCTAACATTTGGTTTCCTAAGACCAAAACAGGTTTTAACCATAGCAGTTTCCTTTAATATTTGATTTTGTGCCTTCTCCTGCCTCTCTGACAATAATTTATTATAAATTCAAGTCGCACCGGCAGCATCTGTGAAACTGTTACTGCATCTAGGACTGACTCTGCAGTCTAATCCATCATAATTATGACAGGCCTCTTTGAAGATGCTATGATGCATGACTTAAAAATAGCACATTAGTGTGCAAATGGGTCAGCATCTCATTTCACCAATATGCATTTAGGTTTGTAATTTAGCTCAACACCATTTGACTCTTTTTGGATCACTCAGGAATGGTAGCTGTATCTCACCACATAAAACTGTAGATGATGCTAAAAAATTGTGAAGAGGGCTTTTTGTTTTTGCTTTTTAAAATTTTTTGGTTTATTGATTTTGTAGGTGGTCTGTCTTTTACTGTTCTAAGAGAAAAAAATACGCATCAGTTAAACTTTACATCAGCTTTTTCAAGGGGACAAAAAAGTCAATTTATAGATTTGTATAGTTGCCATATTATAAGATAGTGTATTTTTTTCTTATAAAAAGCCTTTGATTGCATGTTGCAATATTACAAGTATATATAAAATATCACCATCCCAGGAGTCCTGTCCATTGAAATATTCAGATTAATGAAGGTAAATACTTAATACTGTTTACTTATAGGGACTGTATCTTCTAAAATCACTATGTTTCAGTATTACCCTTAGAGAAAACACTGTGTATATTTTTGTCACGTTCTGTGGCTGACTTTGCACTTATTGGTAATTCAGGGTGTTAGAAATGAATTATTTCTTGACATGGAAAACATTGAATAAAGACGACATATTTAGCTACACCTCCTGCGTAGATAGCACTATTCTCTAACACTATTTTAGATTCTTCCTACCAAAATAGGACATAATTTGTGTCAATTATACACTTATTTTGAGATGTATGCAGAATAGACTTTATTATCATCCATTCGATTTCCCTATGGTTAGTGCTAAAATCCGAACTGAAATATTGGTTTAAATTCTTATCTTCTTCATCTATCAAATTCTCTCCATTTAGTCTGACTTTCTTAATTACTATGAAATAGTAGTATGTTTGCCAAGTCTGACTTTTGTGGTAAGCGAAGTGTTTTTTTTAATAGGACATTTCTTATGAAATTAAAAACTACTCCTCATTAATTTACTATTAACATTAATTTATTAAATTATATCGAGGTAAAAATTTTAAAGAAAAAAAGAGTAAATCAATCTAAAACATGTATTATCAACAGCAAAATTAATGTATCCAAGCTGTATGTTAAGCCTGGAAATAATGTTTCATATATGGATTAAATATGAAGAATGTGAGGTGAGTTAATATTTTTATTGGAAAGCTGATTTAATATTTCTCAATCCTAGTATTAGGAAATCTGAAGATATACTTCATATCTCTTGAAAAAGGATTATTGAACACACAAGTACGTCAAAGTCCTCAGAGAAAGTTCCTGCATGTTAATTAGAGAATACACACACACACACACACACACACACACACACACCCCACACACCCCATGTGCTTAGATGGGAGGCTTGACCAGATTTTTCATAATCCTCAGTCAGGATTGTTTGATGTCCATGTTTGCAGTTTTAAAATTTGTTTCTTATCTTAAAATAACAATATAAACAAAATTTAATAATTTATAGATTATTAAATTTTCCCGGTGAAAATTTACCAGGAAAGCCACTGAAGGTTAGAGGTAGAACAAACTCAGAGGCAGAGACTGCATTTAAGATGTGGAGACACCTGGTAGTTTAGAAATACATCTGTTTACAGCTTGCAACCCAGGTCAACCAACCAGTTTCCCATTGGTAAGATGGGCATGATATTTTACTAGTTATCAGTTAATCCTGGAATTGTTTCTTGAATTTGGGCTTATTCCTCACCTCTCTCCAAGGCTCACCAAACTACATGCTGAGAGAAAAAACTATCAAACACAATTAGAAATATAATTTATCACAAACATTATTTATTTCTCATAAATTATTGAAAAATTCACATTTTAAAAATTTCTGTCCACTTCCACGATTAATTGTGAGACAGTTGTCCTTACAGGAAGACTATCTAGGATACACTTTATCCAGTGCTTGAAACTTCCACTTAAAAAAAAAAAGCACTATAAAAACTAAAAACCATATAAATTGTTTAGGCTTGATTAGGCTGATGTCCTATTGGAGCATCTTTCTGGGGGGCAAGAAAACCCCAGCAGAAAGAAACTCTGAGGTGGACTCGGTAGGCAAAGCTCAAGTGGGTATGGTGATAGAAGAGATATAAAAGTAGGTATAGTGAGAGGGAGACAGGCCTCACATATGAGGGAGCTGGACAGTGAGAGCTTCTGTAGGCCTCCTTGAAGAACTCTTCTGTGTGTCAAAGAGTGTCAGTATTTGGATGCCTGCCCCTGAGAGGGTTCAGTAGCCAGTTGAAAATACTGGCCTTCAACGAGTAGTTAACATTTTGGTCAGGTGCAAAAATAGCAACATCCAAGATTCTGCAGGCTCATTCAGGTACATAAGGAGCCCTGAGCTCCTTTTCATCCTTCCTCAGCCTTGCCTGATCTCCTAGAGGCTGGTACTTGACAGAGAGAAGGAGAGGGAGAAGAGGCACTCAGAGTGAGACTCTCCTACTCTCAACTACAAGTGTTAGAGCCAGAGTTGAAGCCTGTGCTGACAGAGAAGAGCACTGATTCTGGCTTGAGTTGAGAGTTTTAAAATGAATAGAATGGAATTTCAAAGACTGAAATAAAATTGTTTTAACAACCAAATGATGGTTCAAAAATTATGGAATCCGCTCAAGAAGACACCATAGGGAAAATGGTGGAGGAAAACTATCAGCGTATATTTGGGAGCAACTATAGAGAAAAAACATACTTTCATTTTTAGACCTCGAGGTATGATTTTTTAAAAAAAATAGAAGTTATATAAATTCTACAAAATGACTTCTAGTAATATATAAGAACTTTATGTAATTTCTAGCAGGGTTCATAATCATTCAATGTTTTTATGTAATGACATTGGCAGAGTTATCATAAAAATATTCCATCAAGGTGTTCATTCTTTCATTCAATAAATATTCATTGAACATATTCTGTATGCTAGGCCCTACTGTAGCCACCAGCAATTCACCACTGAACAAAAAAGATAAACATTCCTGTCCTCTTGGGCCTGATATTCTAACAAGAAGAGAAACATAAGGCAGTAAATTGTATGGCTTGATAAGATGTTGAGTGTTAAGGGAAAAATATAAAAAAGCAGGGCAGTTTATGAAAAACAAAGAGCATTGGGGATGGGATTGCAGTGTTAGATACTATATATGAAAGAGGACTGCCCAAAAACCTAGAATTATCTTTTGGAAGGGTGGTCCCTTGTCATAATGCTTTTCCCCGTTAGGTAAGTGTTCTAGGAGCTCATTGGCATCAGTGTACCAGCTAGCATTGTTGAGAGAGACTGCATTCAGCTTCAGTGAGTTTTTCTGGAGATTCTTTCAATGGGTTTGCTCATTTCATGATGGGTGATTTACATGAACAACTTGCCCACACCGTTCTGAGTGTTCGGCAGTTTTTGACTAAAAACAACATGGCATGGTGCCTCACACTCCCTATTCACCTGATCTTGCCTGAACGACTTTTTTTGTTTGTTTTCCAGATAAAAAAGTTCCTCTAAGGGAAATCTTCTGCTGATGTGAAAGAGACTAAACAAACCAAAACAGCGGGTGTACTAAAAGGCATCAAAGTGAGGCTCAAACTTTACCTGTGCAATGACGATTTGTATACCTAACCCTGAACTGTACCCCATATCGTTAAAATAAAAATAAAATTGACAAGTTCAAAAATTGTCTTGAGCAGTGGAAAAAGCTCAAGATGTACTAAACAGACACTATTTTGAAGGTGTCTGAAATTTAAACACATAAGAATAAAACACATTTTTTAAATAAATAAACTCCAAGTCTTTTTGGGTCCCCCTTCATAGTTGGAGTAAGTCTCATTGTGATAGTGAAATGTGAACAAAAACTTGGAGCCAAATGACATAATAAACATCTAATTCACCAAGATGATCTTAATGTATAAGTGTGTAATTTGCTATTATTGGATATACTGTCCCATGTCTTCAGCCCTAAAATCAAGAATGGAAAAACTATCAAAATGTAGAAGTTAATGATATTACAGTCAACTAAATTGCCACATCCCCAGGGGGGTCTAAAATTTAATGTGAATCAAACTATAACATACCCAATATTTTATTGTAAAACTCAATACCAGAGATCCTTGCAACACAGGCATTTTGGCAATTAGGCACTGTATTTTACCCAAGATGCTTTGTTCCCTACTATTGTCCCAAAAGGCATGCCATCCGTGCTGTTGAGATGTTCTGTGCAAACTTGAACAGCTCTATCTTTTTTTTCTTTTTATTTATTTATTTGTATTTTAAAGATGTGAGGTACAATTCAGGGTTAGGTACATAAGTGGTCACTGTGAAGGTAAAGTTTGGCCCTCCCATTGGTACTCATTTTGCCTGGTCACATGCATATTTATTACAGCATTATTCACAATAGCAAAAACATGAAACCAACCATGCTGCCCATCAAAAGCGAACTGAATAAAAAAATGTGATACATATACATGATGTAATATTACACAGTCATCTTTTTGTTTTTTGAGTCAGGGTCTCACTCTGTCACTGAGGCTGGAGTGTAGTGGCATAATCACAGCTCATTGAAGTCTTGACCTCCTGGGCTCAGGTGATCCTTACACCTCAGCCTCCCAAAGTAGCTGGGACTATAGGTACATGCCACACACCCAGCTAATTTTTTAATTTTATTTTTTTGTAAAGACAGGGATCTCACTATGCTACCCAGGCTAGTCTCAAACTCCTGGGCTCAAGTACTCCTCCCACTTTGGATTCCCCCGAAGTGCTGGAATTACAGACATGAGCCACTGCACCCAGCCAGAACAGCTCCATCTTTGCACTAATCTAGGGTTAACTGACTACAGTTACCACGACAACCTAATTCTTTTTCTTCTTCCTATTATGGAACAATTAGCAATTATCATGTTTTGGTTAACTTTTAGGGTGTTACAAAGTTATTCTTGAAGGTAAGATTAATATTCTACTTAAAGGTTAATAATGGAGATGCCATTTAAATCAATTGCCCATTGATGGGCTATCAATTAAAATACTTCAATATATGCCAGTCCTAATGAAAACTGCTAACACTGCTTCATAATATAAATAAAATTATCTTAGTTCATCCAGAAAAAAAAGTAAAATAAATTCTCTAGTGGGTAAAGTATTAGGAAAACGAACAACTTCAACTACACAGATGCTTTAAAAGAGCATCATATAATCATGTATTCATCAGAAACATACATGAATGTTCCCATACATTATGAAGATTACGCTAATCTTCTCTGATATTAAAAGCTCTTATAAACATTTAAAGATCATAGCGCATGTTTTAGATGTTATTAAAATAGAAACAAAGACTATAAAAATTTTTCCTTCTAAAAGTTTCTTCTGGAAACACAATCTATGGGATCAGGGCATAGTATAAGAAATGGTCTCTATCTTTATAACTTTTTGATTATTTAATTTGGTAGACAAGATGTGTATGTGTGTGCGTGCATGTGTATATGTGTATGTGTGTGTGTGTGTGTGTATGTAGAGTTAATATATATAACCAGCTAGTCAGAACAAAAATCTGAGCTTTGGTTCTACATGCGTGAGCAAGACACAACCTCCAAACATCTTAATTTTTTAAAAAAGCTACAATGTAATATGAGGGAAATAAACATAATTACATTTAAGGTCCTCTTGAGATCTGAAACACTATGATTCTCTAAAACTGGTAATGGTAAATACCTACTGGGGCTTATTTGAACTAAGTCATCGCAAAGATTACTTTTGGCCTGAAACGTATAATTTATACCTTATTTTAAATGTAAGTAAACAGAAGCTAAGAGAGTAAAGTGTTTTGACATAGCTGATACAAGGAAAAGGTAGATATGAAATACAGCCCTGTCCAACTTCTGAGCCAAAGTGTGAATAGGTGAGGATGATCAGTTCAGGACAGAGAAGCAGACTTGGTGCTCCTTATCATTGCTGGATTGGTCAATATGAGTGCAATTAGTAGGCAATTACATTTTTCTATGGGGCAGTGATGATTAAGAAGCTTTCTTCATTGAAGTCCAGATGATAAAATATTCCTTAAGACTCTCCAAGAAACATTGTTCCCTTAATGCAAGTATTTATGCAGTGTACATAAATAATATTTTGATCATTAGAAATGGAAATTCCTTATTATTAATTGATAAAGGCAGAATTTTGTTTAAACAACAATCTCAAGTGAGTTTCATTAAAATAATCCAATTTTCCTCAATCCACTAACTCTGAGGGAAAGATAGAATTATGTTTCTGGATTTTTTAACATTAAGGAGCAGAACCTGGGAAGTGGTATACACCCCAAAGTGATGACTGTCTTCTTGATATCTCGATCATGACTCTAAGTACTGTGCTTATAAATTAGAGATGTGTTGTAACACATAGGTGCATAAACATACATGCACACCAACACTACTGGAACAGAGTTATATCACAGGTGATATCTACCTATGGAACACTGGTTATATGGGATATTAATGTGTAATTTTATAAAGAGAGAGACAAGCTGAGGGAAAATAAAGTTTTGTGCTCAAATAAGTAAGGAAACTTATTTTAAAATAAATTTAAAAGTTTCTTTGTGCCTGATCTCAAAGCCTTTTTAATATGATGATGGGGTCACTAAAAAGGTGCTGTGCTATGTGGTATTTCCTAGACATAGCTAGGTACAGAATCATTGTTTATAGATCATCCTGCAAACAAAACCAGTATTTCCATGTAACAGCACACATTGGAAATTTTAATTCAGATGTAGTATATGATATTTTATGCAGTATTAATATGTGTATAGATCTTGAGGCATGGATAAGAACCTGTGGACTGGGAGAGTATAAATTCACATCACCACTTAGAACTTAGAAGTAAACAGTTCTGAGTCCATCTTCAAGAGCCAAGAACATGTACATATGCAAGTCTTACTTTAGCTTCAAATTAAACTTGTAAAAACTGAACTATTTTCCTTGTCTTTTTCCAATTATATTGCTGATCTAATTACTCAAGCTCTTCCAAATATGCCATGGATTACACAGAACAGAAGGTTCAGTATTAGTGTTGAATGCAATACAATATATAGTTTTAAAAATAAATGACAAACAGGAAAGTTCAGATTACCAGCAGAAATTTTATTTATGTTAATCTATCCTATGTGACTCTGTACTTTTTCCAAATACACAGAGAATCATTACATGTTTTCTCACTGTGGGCTGAATAGACCATCCAAGTTATGTCTTTGAAGTGAAGAGAAAGGTCTGTTCACAGAGTTAATCTGGTAGTTGTTCCTTTAATGTTGCAAAGTTGGTATATATTTTTATAGGGCAAGCAGCGAAGGATAAGAACAAAGAAGAAAAAAAGAACAAGAAAAAAGAATTGTAAACTCACAAAATGTAAGTATTCAGAAAAAAACAATAACTATATTTCTATGTATGTCTGTATTAAAAATAGCATTTGAATGCAAAAAGACCTAACTAACTGCAAATAAATTTCCATATAACCTTAGTATTACTTAGGGAACACCATAAATTCATGTCACACCGAATGATGCATTTAAGATGGATTTGGCCATCAGTTTGTCCCACTTATATAGCTATGCATCTGTTATCATGACTATAGCTAAATCTTCTAAATGATGAATTAGCTTTTTTGTTTGACAACAGATTCAAATCAATCAGTGAGTAATACAAGTTTATGGCATTTTTCATCTTTCATAGAACAATAGAATTTTCCAGAGAAAAACATCTATGGAAAAATAATACATACATTTTCTGCCCTAATCGATGGCAATTATTACCTTTATTTTTCAATTATTTTTGAATATAGTATACACACTGTAAAGCTGAAGCAATAAACAGTTGTCAACTGCCTAAAAGTTGTAGCTTTCCATTTTTCCCCTTCTATCTTGTCCATCTCTGGGTGGGAATAAGACCTTCTGATTTTAGTTGCTGTCTTATAAAAATGGCACCATAAGATAAGTCCACCAATTAGAATAAGCACTGAATAAGGATGAAGAAAAATAACTTCTCAGATTAACTCACAAAAGTTACAGTACTGTTATAACCAGAAGCACCAACATTTCCATGAAGTAACTTCGATTAAAACTCAAAGCAACATTCTTTTCCTGAACTCCTTTTCCCCCCGATAAGTACAATGAAATATGCATAAAATCTTCATTTTGTTTTTGTCAATTTGACTTTAAAAATAATCATTTCTACCCTCCCTATCCTCTTCTAACTCCTCTAGAAATGCTAACCAATCAAGTACACCAGCTCTAATATTCATAGTATGGAAATGTTTTACACTGTCTTCTAAACCCACAGCTAGCAATAAAGATTATAAAATACCCCGAAACTGAATTAACTTTATTTGAAGGGAGAACAAAGAGTAGAAGGAAATGGTGGTCAGTCTCTTAAAGGGAAAGTTGCTTGAGTCACGTGGAGAAAACAGAACTCTGAATTGTCAGACATCTCTATTCAAAGGTATTGACTTGCAGTTAACATCTTACTCAGACCACTTATTTGTAGTATTGCATAAAAATCCTGCACTTCTCTGCTGAAAGGGGTTATAAGTTAGAACCTCAGAAGTGAGTTGGCCTTCCAGTTCATAATAAAAGCAAACTCTTTTCCATGTTTTAATGTTCTCATGGTGGCAAGATGCAGCATGAAGAGATGGTGAAATTACTGAAGCTAAGGGGGCAAGGAGAAACAACCCACTGCCGGATCTCATCTTTACTGCAGTTATTGCTTTGAGATGCTGAAAATGGCATTATTGAAGCTGTGCCAGGAAAATGTACCCCTTTCTGTTTCTCTATTTGAAATACTCAAAACTCTAAATCTTTTCTCAGAGGCATTTCTAACTCTGGAAAACTGCCACACAGCTACCAATCTTATAAACATTTAAAAGTATTTCCTAGCTAATTTAAATCTTAAATAACTGAACAAATATAATGTGCTGAATAGGAATTCAGGCTTCTCAATAATAAATAAAAGACAAATGTCACGAAGTTTAAAAAGCTCTTTCATTAATTTTCTAGAACACGCATTTCATGGTCTGGCAAGTGATTGTAAGATATTATTACAGAGAAACAGTCAAATAACCCATTCTTTTAAATTTAAATACTACTCCAGTAGGAAAAATTAGATTTTATAAAAAGATCTCACATGGCATTTTCTGTTAAAAGCAAACATCATATTTCTTATCGCTGAACATACAAACTTTTCAGTAAACTTTTTGACATTAATTTTCTAAACTATGGTTCAATTCATTGTTTATGGAGCCTGTGAGCTGGGAATAGTACTAAATATGACAAGAAGCATAATAATGGTTGGTCATAGTGCTCTCAGAGAGTTTTTACCTAATTTACAGGTAGAACTATGAGGACTCCAAAGGTGAGTCACCAAAATGGAGAGAGTTTGGTAGTAGGCTTTTCTTCAGAAGCAGTGAAAGAAGAACATCATAGGTAAAGGGAAATGCTTGAGAAAATTTACAGAAGAATTCAAAACACAGGAAAACATCTTAAAATATCAACAACCCTGTTTGGTTAAACATAGGTATATGTAAAATCTTAGAATGAGAAGGACTCAGATGTGGTATAAATGAGTGTGTCATTTTGTGTAAAGCTACTCATAATTGTCACTACAAGCTTTGATACATAATCATGTAAGTTTCCAACCCAATTAAAATAGACTAAATAAACTTTAGTATACTTCTTCTAGATTTTACCTTTTTGCATATATTGAGAATTTTCCCAAAATCTATCTTTATGACCTTATGATAACCAAATAACTATGCTGACTTGTCAAACTTCAGCAGGTTTTATCAGTATGCTTATAAATATTGAGCTGCAGTTCTAAAAAAATAGTCATTATAGACAAGATGTATATTTCTATGTCAGAACAAGGACTGAGGAGTTCAGATATAAACTCATACTTACAAACCTAGTCTACACAGTTAAAAAAAAAATAGATGAGCAGATGCATTTGTGAAGCAAAATACCCATGTAGTCCTTTGGAGAGTAGGTAGAAAAACATGGAAAATTAATACTTTGTCTTAATAATGAAAAAGTAGAAAATTAGGAGACTAATACCATTAATTTAATTTTTAGTGTCATTTAAGCTGGAAATAACAGTCCTAGAAAATACAGACCAGTCATACACAATTTGAGTTTCTAAAATTTTGGGACTCCTACATTTATTTAAAGTGCACAAATGAGTAATTTTCTTCCCGTTTAAAATGTGTGTGTGTGTGTGTGTGTGTGTGTGTGTGTGTGTGTGTGTGTGTGTACATACACAAATACAGGTGAGTACAGGTAAAGGATCTACTATAACACCCTAAATTGCCAATCATTATATATAACTGTTACTGAATACATAAATAATTCAACAGTTGAAACTAACATAAGCTTATTGTTTTATTAGTTGGGTTTTTGTGATTAAATGTAGTCTTTTGAAAATCTGCTGTACCTCAATCTGAAAGATATATTGAATAATCTTTATAGTTCATCCAGCAGAGTTGAACAACAAGAAGATAAAGAAGAGGTGTTCTTTATTACAATATGGGTACACTGAACTTCTCAACCAACTGGCCGGATGAAAACTGCAAGGCTTGAACATTTTGAAATTTCTCATGTTTCAGGACAGATAAAGTGCTGACATGGGATTAGTTATTTTATCCTCAACCTCAAGTTCCCTTGAGGCTATCATGGGGATAATCAAAGTCAAGAGTATCTGTGTCTACTGCTGCCCTGCTTGTTCACACCTCATTCCAACAGTGACATACTGTTAACTTGCAGGGTGAATATGGAGTAATTGTAGGGAATCCCAGTGACTTTAGTTGGAGTAATTAGGCTTTGCAGTCAGGAGGATCTGCATTTAAATCCTTATTCTTCCCCTTACTGTGTGATCTTGATGGAAACTTTCTAAATTTAGTGACAACACTAACACTAAAAGGATGACTCTAAGTATTAAATGAGATATGTGAAAGACAAATGGGATGATTCTCTATTACCCAAACAGGCATGCATCTTATGACTCTGTGCCTCCATTTACTCTTTCATACAGAATTTCCCTACCTATCTTTCAAGGTTCAGTGAAAAATTTACCTCCATCATATAGTCTTTCCTGGTCCATTTCAGACAGAAAGATTGCCCTCTTCTCAACTTTTTAATTAGACCTGTATGAAGACTCTCCTTTTAATGGCACCTTGTTCTTAGTTTTCCTCTATTTCTCATTGCTTCTTCTTAGTGTCCCTTCAAGCTCCATTTCCTCTGGTTTCTCCTTAAATGCCAGTAACCTAGAAATTTTTCTGGTTTGAACATTTTCTCTTCAACATTCATTCATTTATTCAATAGGGAGTTGTATTAAAGGTATTGTTCTAGGCTCTATGGATATAGGAATGAACAATAGTCTGAGTTCCTTCATTAGTGAGGTTTATGTAGACAAACCAGTAGCCAAACACACAACACAATTTCAGATCAATAACTTCTATGAAGGAAGTGACCTGAGTGATAAGATAGAAAGGGACTAAAACACCGACTGGATTGTCAGTTAGAGAGATTCTCTTGAGCTGCTTGAATTGAATGAAAAACCCAGTGATAGAATGTGTTGGAGGAAGACATGTTCCAAACAGAGAGAACAAAAGTGTAGAATGTATTGAAGCATAAACCGGTGTGGCATATCTGAGAAACAGAGAAACTAGTCTGGTCGGTTCTCAGTAAACTACAGGAATGGTTTTAAGACGAGGTTAGGGGTATGTAAAGGTGAAGTAGGGGTAAGGTATTAAGATTATTTAAATCCAATGAAAAGCCATCAGAGAATTATATGTAAAGTAGTGACATGAGCTGATTTGGAATTTTAAAAGATCACTCTCATAGTTGTGGTGGCAAAAAATTAAAGACAAAAAGTAGATGCAGAAAGTTTGGAGACTGCAGTAATCCAAGAGAAAGGATGTAATGCTTTGGACTAGGAGACAGCAGTGGAGATGCAGAGAAGTGGATAGATTTAGGATCCATTTTTGAGGCAGAAGTAAAACAACTTTGTAATATATTGAATGTGAGGGATTGTATGAAAGGGATAAAACTAGAATAATGCCTAAAGCTTTGCTTTGAGCTACAAGGTTGATGATGGTACCATTAACTGAGACAGGTGAATGGAAGTAACATGATTGATGGAAAAAATAAGACTTCTGTTTTGAGCAAGCTAACATGTGGATATATTAGGCAGGAAGTTGGGTATACACATCAACTCAATGAAGGGTCCAAGCTAGAGATAACTGTGAGCTATGTCAGTCTATCAGTCGTATTTAAAGCCAGATGACTGGATGAAATAATTCTAAGAGAGATTATAGTTAGAAAAGCTGACCCAGATTGGGGCCTAGAAAAACCCTAGAATTTAGAGATGGCAGAGAGAAAGAAAAGTCAGCAAGGTAACCCAAGAGATGGCCAGAAAGACACTGAGATAACCATTTGCTGGATGGTTTATTATACTACCATGAATTCAGGTAGCAGATCAATCTAAGATCTCTATTTCTAACCTTTAGCAGAGTTCACAATTTGAATTTCCAATGGTTTTCTAGTCACCTAAGTCCCATGGACACTTCAAATTCAACACATCCAAAACTGAATTCACTGTTTTTCACTAAAAACCTGTTTTCTATGTTCCCTATCAGAGTGAGTGATACTATCATCTATCCAGAAACCTTGGATGTTTAATTCTTTCTTCTCAAACAATCAATCAATTACCAAGTACTATTGGTTTTGCCTTCATATTGTCTCTGAAATGCATAAATTATCAATATCCTCACTCTTACTAACATGGCTCAGGCTGTCACCATCTCATTCCGGGATTATGGCAACAGTCCATTGACTGAACTTCAGTCCATTGACTGAACTTGCTCAGCTTCTACTGAAGTCCAAAGCTGAATACCATCTCTTCTATACCTACTTATGACCTTTTAGTAGATCTCTTTTAGTCCTTTATACTCCTATACTATTTCTTTTAAAATATTTCTTTCTTGGCTAGCTACAAGTTTAAGATTTCTGAGTTTTCTTAAAGACATCCCCTCTTATAAAAATATACTTACTATGGAAGAGTAAAGTTACATATTTCAATTCAATTAAGAAACAAAACAAAAAAAAGGAGGGAGGGAAATCTGTTGTCAGATTTCTGTCCTGTTCCCATTGTGACAAACCAAACTGACATGTGTACTATTTTAGTTTAAAGAAAGTTGGAATCACATCATGTCAGCCATAGATCTGCATCAATGGACACATAATATTTAGACCTCTAGCTCTAGTAGTCAATCCAGCTGACTACTTAACTTAAAAGCCCAGTCAATGGCCTCTGTATCCAGCCTCAAGCAGGGTGTCTCAGTCAGTATAACAACAGAAATTTCAGATTTCCTATCTAGCTGCAGACTCAGTCTGATACATAAACCTGTTATTATACACATCTCATCCTAGAACAAATTCACCTTCAAATACTATTAGTCAGATGCAAACTTAAACACTGGTAATAAGGCTCAAACTTAATGAGCCTGGTTGAATAACTCATAGCTAGAATATATGTGAAAGGTGAATGGATAAAAAATACTCATGCAGACATTTATCCCAGTGTATTCAGTTTTGCTGGAAGTGCCCCTCACTCAAACATATATACCTTTTTTGAGGAATCTATTTGTATTTTTGCCATGCAAATTATATCTTATTAAGTAACAAAGGTAATTAGACTGGCATGCACTTTATTTTCCAGCAGATGTTAAAATTTAACAGTTTTATCCTTTTATTCCTGTTTCACTCTAAAACACTTACTACTTTTTGAATTTGAGATTGTGTTTGCTGACACTTCAGATCTTTGGTAGAAGATTATTTTAATTGTTACCAAGTTTCCTGCTGTTTCCTCTTTGTTATGGCAGGATACCATGTCAAAAAGCAGGAAGATACCAAAGAACAGAAATCATGCTAAATTAATCCCAAACTTTGATATTAATTGGAAACACTAATTACCATTGTGCCTTTACTAACTTTTATTTTACTCTTCTTCATGCAACAAAATGGCAAGTAAATCTGGGCATGCTCAGCAACTATTCCTGTCATTAGAAAAGATTCCAGAAATATAAAAGAATCAAGTGGTAAAAATTAAGAAGCCTAATTAGATTTTTAAACTTCTTGCACATAAAAATCAATCGAGTCTCTCTGTATACTTCACTTCACTTATACTTCACTTAAAGGCAAGAAAAATAATTTGATGATAAAAGCAAATGAGAAAAATCCAGAGTTGGAAAACTGATTCTTCAGGGAACTCAAATGTATCTCAGAGGAATACACTGGAGAGTACTTACTGTTCAATGCTAACCATTGGGGTTGTTTGCAAATAGACATCTTCTACCAGTTCCCAGAAAGAGAGAGAGAGAGAGAGAGAGAGAGAGAGAGAGAGAGAGAGAGAGAGAGAGAAATATTCGTACAAGTCAGAAGAGTGAGAGAGTTAAATTTCCTTCCTAGTCTTGTGAATTTTATTCACTCTGCTAATGACTAACTGCATAATGAGACTATTTATTTCCACAGCAGTATAGGTTGTGTTAAGACGGAAATAGCTACACTCTTTCCACCTATGAAGCCATAGAAATACAGAGTTGTGATCATGACCAATTATTTCAGTTTCTTTTTATAATTCCTTAATATAGACACTGAAATGAAAGCCATGGCCAAAACAAACAGAATGCACTCTCTCCACTTTTAAAAATCCCTCCTCCTGTCTCCTTTAACATATATATCAGAGGAACTATGAAATACAGAATCTTGTTTAAAATCTGTTGATTTTCTGGACATACTTCAAGTTGCAGCAAATCTAATTCTCTACAGTTTTTAATCCTTTACTTTATTCTCCTTTTTGTTATAAAAGGAAAGTTTTGATGCTTCAGGTTTTCATGTTTGTGCTAAAGCAATTTCTTGTAAAATTATTTCTGTTATTTAAACTAGAAACTCATAAGATGACAAATTGTTGGATTAATTTTCCCTTACATTTATAGCATTAGTTTCAAAGCATTGAGATCTCTTTGAGAATTGTATGAAAGCAACTTGTCCTCTCTTCTAGCAAAATTCATGTCAAATTTTCAGTAAGTTAATAAATTCCCATATATTAATGCTTGGAATCCTTATCAGTTAAAGTTTTTAGCTCTGAAGTTTCACTTGAAGAGTTTAACTTGAATTTGAAATGTAAAAACAATGTTTGCTCCAAAACTTGTTTTTAAGCTTTGGCTTATTTTTGTCCTTGAGAGACTGGCTGATAATTTATTCTCTCTTCTTGTAGGCCTACTTTCTATTTTAAGTTTCCTCGAAAGCAGTATCCAATATTAAACTCATTTAAGAAGCTAATTTCCATCATGCTAACAAACTAAATTAGGTTGGAGGACTTGTAGACTAGTGAAAACATACTAGTGGATACCTAAGCTCTGTTTCTAGTAAATGATTTAAATAATTAAAGAAAAACAGAAATTAGAAAATATCCTGCATAAGCACTAAAATAGCAGCGAACAGTGCTAGCTGAGAGACAGACAATTTGAAGAATTTCTAGAGAAAAATGCAGATTAATCCACATTAAAAGACATCAGTAAGAGCCTTATCACAGTGTCCTTTCTAAAACCAGTTGTACTCCCACCAACAGTGTAGAAGTGTTCCCTTTTCACCACATCCTTTCCAGCATCTGTTATTTTTTGAGTTATTGATAATGACCAATCGGACTGGAGTTAGGTGGTATCTCAGTGTAGTTTTAATTTGCATCTTCTTGATGACTAGTGAGCTTGAACGTTTCTTCATGTATCTATTGGCTGCTCATATGTCTTCTTTTGGTGGGAGTGTAACCTAGTGCAGCCTCTGTGGAAAGGCAATTCCTAAAAGCTCTAAAAATTGACCTTCCATATGACCCCGCAATTCCCCTACTGGGAATATACCCTGAAGAACTCAAATCACTCTATCAAAAAGATACCTGCACAAGTATGTTTATCGCAGCATTGTTCACAATAGAAAGATCATGGAACCAACCACGTTGTCCATCAAAAGACGACTGGATTTAAAAAATATGGTACATATACACAATGGAATATTACACAGCCATAAAAAAGAACAAAATCATGAATTTCACAGCAACCTGGATGGAATTAGAGTTTATAATACTGAGTGATCTCTCACAGAAACAAAGATCTGAGTATCACATGTTCTCACTCATAAGTGAACCTTGAACAAATATTGTAACACTATAAGAAAAGGACTGACAGTGGTGGGAAACTATGGGGGGCAGGAAGGGGAGAAAGGTGGGATTAATGGTAATCAATATTTGTCTGGGGATGGGGGGCACATCTCATCAACAAGGGTACCTGCACAATGCATATTTGTAAATCTACCCTTAACTGTACCCCGCAATTTTAAAATAAAAATATGTTTTTAAAAAAAGATATTTAATACAATAAATAAATAAATAAAACCAGTTGTAGATTGCTGTAAAAAATAAGTAAATAAAGTCCTGGTAAATTGTGTCATCATCTCACCTCTTACTTGGAAGGCATGGGTTAGGGTGGCAAAACTAACGGGAGAGAGGGAGACTTTGCAATTGAAGCCCTCCACCTCTGTACCATATGCAGGGAAATGAAAACACTAAACAGAAACTCAACACTGCTGTGTACTAATGTTTGAACTACATACTCTTATGGCAAGCTCACACTGACATAAGAAAGCTGTCTTCCCAATCAGAAGGTCCCCTTCTACTGTACAGCAGCAAGGGCTAACAGTGAAGGAAGCTTTGGAAAGTCAGGTATGTCTCATTTAGCCACAAAGTAGCCAAAGGCAGCAGTGCCAGGGAAAGGAAATATATACAAAGTAAGTAAACAGAATGCTTGTGGGCAGCAGGACTCTTCTCTAACCTGGCTTCTCATTCAGAGTGGACTCACTTTGATTAGTGCTCAATTTCCTAAACTTGTAGGGCTCATGGGGAGAGGGAGAGGTCCCAAAGGGATAGAGTTCCTCAGCAACCAGATGGGCCAAAACACCAAAAAAGAAAGTTAGACATAATCAAATTATGAACCCAGACTAGAGGCCAGGACAAGCAAAAAAGACACACAAAAGTGTGGGTGGGGATAGGACAGGAACTAATCTCTTAAGCAATATTTCCAATAAATAGAAAAACGTTTATCAGTGAGAGTATTCTAAATAACCCATTAAGAGAATGTGTTGAATATTCTAAGACAATTCTATTATACTTTTGTTGGCACAAGTGAATTAGCTGTCCTTCAAGAATATGTAAATAGGGGGAATAATCTGGAATAGTACCTATGAAAAAACAAAAAACAACCTTCAAGAAAATGATCATATTATACAACAGTAGAAGAACATGCTTTCAGAAATGATTTGCTTAGTGTTCTAGAAACAAACCTTAGGCCCATGTGTTTCATCCTACCAAAGAAAGTTTCCACAGGTACTCTCTAACAACAGATAAATGATTAAATTAGAAAACAGACTGCAATTTAAAAGGTAAGGAAAATAATGTTAAGTACAGTAACTCCACAACAAAATATAAAGCAGTCTCACAAGAAGCAAAAACCAGAATATAGCAAACAATAAAATTAGTCAGGTAAAGATAAACTGAGAGAATTTTGTTTCTTTCTTTTCCTAAATAACTATTTGCACAAAGAAGAAAAAAATTGCACTAATAAATTTCTGAAAGTAATTGTAGTAAGTACAGCATATCTCAAGATGTATGGCTGCAGCTAAATTATAACTAGAGCCCTAAAACCTCTCTATTGACAAAAATAAATAATTTAATTATTCCAATTTAGGAAAACAATACAAAGTTAAGAGGGGGAAACATAATTAATAAAAATAACAAGAGAATAACAAAAACATATAGGTTTACTAAATAAATTCAAGAGTAGGTTTTTTGAAAAAGAATCTAGTAAAAAACTAACTAAGGCCATTAAAAAAACCTTCACATAAATGTATTCATTCAAATATCTCTTAAGTACCTGGTATGTGCCAAGGATTCAAGAGTCTTGTCCCTGAATAAGAGAGATGCTTAAAAATCTCATATGAAAACAATATGATTAGTTCTCTATAGAAAACATGCTTCAGAGACATCAAAAAAGGGGAGACTAAATTTGCCTCTAGAGTTGGGGATGACTTCAAAGAGGCTAGGTATTCCTTATTATAATTAAATAAAATTTACTTAACTCTTTCCCAAGACATTTCCTCAAGGTCCTTAGTCATGGCCCTGAATTTTCTTGGTATTAAACACTGCTTGGTATAATTAGTACTATAATTAAGAGTTCAGCTAGGTATGTTCCCCAAAAGCCAGGCACTCCTTTTTGTATAACATAATGTACTGGTAAATATACAAAGACCTTCCTCTTACATAAAGCACATTCAGTTCCCAACTTATTTTGGTATTGTTCTAGGGATATTTTTAAAAGTGGAAATAGGATTCTTTCTAGTAAGTAGATAGCTTAAACCCCTCTCCTACTATTTCTTTTTCCAGCTCTCTTCCAAAGGAATTCAATACTTTGTGTATTCTGATGAAATTACATAGGCCAATCATGAATTTATATGGTTAATGTAGAAATGGAAGTAGCTCTCAGTATAGCATAATTATATGGTACTCTTTTTCCTCCAAATCTTACATTAAAATATTTTGAATATTTAATACTGATAGATAGTGCCTTCCAAACTCTTTTCCTTAGATACCAAATCAGTAATAAATATTATTCATTTATTGATTACCTACCATGAGCCAAGCACAGTGCTAGGGTCCAAAATGAGGATACAAGAGAAGTCCAAGTACTCAAGTGCTTCCAGTGACATTTCTGAAAACATTAAAAAATATTTGGGTGTCGTGCTTGTCTGTAAGCTCTGGTCCTCTCCCCAATCTAGCGGAGATAGATCCCCTTTTTTCTCTCTCTCTAATCTACTTTCTAAATAAACCATATTTTCCAATCAAAAAAAATTTAAAAAGAAAAAATATTTGGCTAGGTATATTTGATATTTTATTTACTTATACTCTGCCCTGTCACAGAAAATGTTTTATTTACTATTTCACTTTGCTATAATTAATAGCCATTTTATGTTTTGTTGCTATTGGGAATAGGATTGCTTTTTTGGATAGTTCACTGTGTACAGAAGTGCAACTGAGTTGTGTATGTTGATTTTAAATACTGCAACTTTAATTTGTTAGTGTTAGCAGTTTGTGTGTGTGTGTATGTGTGTGTGTGTGTGTGTGTGTGTGTGTGTGTGTAGTCTAGGATTTTCTACACATATGATCATGTCATCTGGAAACATGATTTTACTTCTTCCTTTTGATGGCTCTTTTACTTCTTGTTCTTGTCTGCATCACTCAAGCTAGGACTTCTGGTAATATATTAAATAGAGTAGTGAGAAAGGGTATCCTTGCTTTGTAGATCTTATAGGGAAGACTTTTAGTCATCCCACCACTTCCATGATTATGATGTTAGCTGTGAATTTTTACATGTTGCCTTTATTTTATTATGGTAGGTTTCCTCCATACCTATTTTGTGAAGAGTTTTAACCATGAATGAACAGTGAACTTTGCCACATGCTTTTTCTATATTTATTAACTTGATCATATAGTTTTTCGCTTTCATTTTGTTAATGTGGTTTGGTTTGCATATGTTGATTCAACCTTACATCTCAAGAATAAATCCCACTTGAAAATGGTACATAATTTTTAAAATGTGCTGTAGAATTCAGTTTCTAGCATTTTACTTAGTATTTCTGCATCTATATTCATTAGGAATATTGACGTGTAGTTCTTTTTTCTTTATTTTTTTCAGATTAGAAAATATAGTCTAGCCGGTCTCAGTGGCTCAGCCTGTAATCCCAGCACTTTGGGAGGCCAAGGTGAGTGGATTGCCTGAGCCCAAGGGTTTGAGACCCGCCTGGGCAACTTGGTGAGACCTCATCTCTACAATAAATCAAAAATTAGCTGAGCGCGGTAGCGTGCGCCTGTAGTTCCAGCTACTTGGAAGGCTGAGGTGGAAGGATCACTGGAGCCCAGCAGGTCGAGGCTGCAGTGGCTGGGAATGGCCACTGCACTCCAGTCTGAGTGACAGAGTGAGACTCCACTCGAAAAAAAAGAAAAGAAAAGAAAAAAGAAAATATAGTTTATTTAAAAACTAAATTAGAAAAGGGGAGAGAGAGAAGGGGGGAAGAGAAGAGAAAAGAGAAGAGAAGAAGAGAGTCACCTCCCAAGTAAGGAAGGGGGCCAAAGCCAGAAAATGTGGCTTGGCCATAGCTCAAAGAGCACATGGCCACACGATGGCCAGTTTTCTTTTTTTGTGATGTTTTTGTCTAGCTCTGTTATCAGGGTGTTGCTAGCCTCATAAAATGAGTTTGCAAGTGTTTCCCCATCTTCCATTTTTCAGGATAATTTAAGAAAAGTTAGTTTAATTATTTGAGTGTTTGGTAGAATTCATTGTGAACCCATTTGATCCTGGACTTATCTTTGTTGGAAGGTTTCTGATTACTTATTAATTAAATATCCTTATTTGTTACTGGTCTGTTCATGCTTTCTATTTCTTCTTCATTCAGTTTTGTAAGTTGTATATTTCTATGAATTTATCCATTTTTTTCTAGATTGTCCAATTTGCTGGCATATAGTTTTTCATTATAGCCCATGATTCTTTTTATATTTGAGGCATCCATTGTAATGCCTACTTTTTTATTACTGATTTTACTTGAGTCTGTTATCTCTCTTAGTCTAGGTAAAGATTTGTCAATTGTTTCAAAAAAAATCAGTCTTAGTTTTATGCATTTTTCCGATTATTTTGTATTCTCTATTTAGTTTGTTTCAGCTCTAATCTTTTTTATTCTCTTCATAACCTTGGGCTTAGCTTTTTCTTTTTCTAACTTGTTGAAGTGTAAAGTTAGATTGTGTATTTGAGAATTTTCATCTTTTTAACATAGGCAGTTCTTGCTAAAAAAAAACTTCCCTCTTTATACTGCTTTACCTGCATCCCATAGTTCTAGTATGTCATGTTTTAGTTTTGATATTTTTAAATTCCTTTTTTATTTCCTCTTTGACTCAGTGGTTTTCAAAAACATGTTGATTAATTTAAGTGTACTTGTGAATTTTTCTGTTTTCTTACTGCTATTGATTTTTAGTTTTGTTCTATTGGAAAAGATACTGGAAATGATTTCAATTTTCTTGAATTTTAAATATTTGTTTAGTGACTTCATGATCTATCATGAAGAATGTTCTATGTACATGTGGGAAGAATTTTCTTCTGCTTTTGAGTGGAAAGTTCTATATATGTCTGTGATAATAGTTCCAACATTTGTAAACCTGACTACAGAGACAAAAGTACCCCCATGACATGGATTTAACCTTGCTTGACTGTGGTACTAAAGGCATTTCTATCCACCTGGGGACCAACATGTATGAGTAGGAAACATGCCTGAGCATGCCCTCAGTAACAGGTTTACCAACCACAGACGCAAATCTGGAACCTGGTCACAGGCTGTTTCAGGGACCACAGCCACATCCTAGATTAATGGCCATGTTACTGGGGGCATGGACAGGTGTGTCTTTTTTCCAGGTCCCTGGTTAGAAGGACTTCCCTTGGACCATGGCAGAGCAGGTCTGGAGCTGAGTTATAGGGCTGCTTTAAGGTCCATGGTGGGCTTGCTACCAGGGATATGAATGGGTGTTACTAGGGCTCTGGGCAGGCAGGGCTGATACAGATCATGGTAGAGTGGGGCTTCAGTTGGGTCTCAGGGTCACTTCAGAATCCACACTCAAGATTGAGATAAGAGAGCCTACCACTTGGAGCTTAGACAGATATGTCTCCCACTGGTTCCTATGATAGGCAGGATTGTCCCAAGACTGCAGGAGGATAAAGCTAAAACTGAGTCACAGGACTAATTCAGGGGTCACAGCCAGGAATGATGTCAGGAGGCTGCTACCAAGGGCATGGACTGGTGTTTCTGGGTCTCTGGGAAAGCAGGACTAAGTCGTCATAGTGGAATGGGGCTGGAGCCACTGACCCTCATATTTTATTTTATTTTATTTTATTTTATTTTATTTTATTTATTTTTTTGAGTTGGAGTCTCACTCTATCACCCAGACTGGAGTGCAGTGGCCGCTTCCAGTCACCGCAGACTCGACCTGCTGGGCTCCAGCGATCCTTCCGCCTCAGCCTTCCAAGTAGCCAGAATTACAGGCATGCGCTACCACGCCCGGCTGATTTTTTGATTTATTGTAGAGATGAGGTCTCACTGCCCAGGCGGGTCTGGAACCCGCGGGCTCAGGCAATCCACTCACCTCAGCCTCCCAAAGGCGCGGGATTACAGGCTGAGCCACCGAGCCTGGCCGATCCTCATATTTTAATGTGACTTAGTTCAAATGTTCTCATATCTCTATTATATATTATTAGGTGTATTATCTGCTATTCCTGAAAAATTGGGCATATGGAAAATAGGTCTACCAAGATCAAAGATGAAAAATGCATTTTCTTCAAAACCAATAGAACAGTGTTTTCTCTCTGCCTACGTAAAAGCAAAAATAACCACATATTCAGAAGTTGTTTTTTTTTTTTTTTTTTTTTTTGAGTTGGAGTCTTGCTCTGTCGCCCAGACTGGAGTGCAGCGGCCACTCCTGGCCACCGCAGCCTCGACCTGCTAGGCTCCGACAATCCTTCCACCTCAGCTTTCCGAGTAGCCAGAACTACAGGCGTGCGCTACCACACCTGGCTGATTTTTTGATTTATTGTAGAGATGAGGTCTCGCCAAGTTGCCCAGGAGGGTCTCCAACCCGCGGGCTCAGGCAATCCACTCACCTCAGCCTCCCAAAGCGGGGGATTACGGGCTGAGCCACCGAGCCCGGCTACATATTCAGAAGTTAAAAAAATGTTTCTACATGTTCAAGCCTCGTTTTTACTTCATTCTTAAATTCATGATCCATAATAGTGTCCAACTCACTGAACAAATGCCTTAAAATTATTCCAGTAAGTTTAGATTAGTTCAGTGCTTGCTTTTCCTTTTTGGGGAAGGAGTGAAAAGGTACAGAGTATATTTTAAACTTCTTTATCTGCCTACCTTGATGCAAAACCACCAGTCTGTGGAAGGCCATCTAATTATGC
The DNA here is from genome assembly GCF_000164805.1 of Carlito syrichta. NCBI lineage: Eukaryota > Metazoa > Chordata > Mammalia > Primates > Tarsiidae > Carlito > Carlito syrichta. Next base: position 49,803 of record NW_007247010.1, on the reverse strand, counting down.
TGCCAATTGCACATACACAGTTAATTTTTAAAGTTTTAAAAGTATGATGTTATATCATGAAAATAGATCCCTTTTTTTCCATAAAATAATATATGCAATGCCCCTACTTTACAAAGGGAAAAGATAAAAACAGAAAAGATGAAAGACATTATAAATGATAGCTGTTTATTCATAATGGCTATTTAGCTATTAAAATAGTTATAACAATTAATAATAGTTTAATATAATAGTTTAAACAATTTATAATAGCTTAATATAATATATAATACATGTATTGTATTATATATTACATTAAACTATTATAACTAGCTATAATGTAACTATTTAAAATTTTAAGTAAGATTTTGATTAAAAAGTATGACTTGTTCTCTCAATGTTTAGCCTTTTTATAAATTGAAATTGAATCAGCAGTTTAATCCATAATACCAAAGATAATTGCAGAAGTCATGCTTATAAAATATATGGAGGAAATGAGAGAGAAGAGAGCATGTGTATAGAAACCAACAGATAAAATGAAAAAAGATTTGCATAAATTTCCATAGACTTAAGGAAGGGATTCAAAGCAACAAGATAAAATTTAACAAATTAAAAGTTAAAAATTTCAACATTTGTTTAGAAAATCAGTCACAAAGTGAAGGATGGAAGCAATTTGGTTTATCAGCTGCTTGTATGAAAAAAAAAATGTGTGTGGACTGCAACTTCAATGTGATTAAATAGTTGGTCTGGCTTTTGGATTATATTAATAGATGTCCAGAGAACTAGAGGAGAGCCCTATGATGATCTGATCATGCTTAAGATATCAAACACCATACTTTATTATTTAAGGGACTATTAAGTTAAATATGGATGCAACATTCTCTAATAAAGAGCAGAAAGCTTTCTAGCTCAGCATGATACTAAACAATTAGAACTTATATGTACCAAATCAGTGAGTTCCCAATTATACTGTACTACTAGAATTAAGTTAGATTCTAGACTGGTCCTTTGTAGGAACACAGTAAAGGAGGTTTCTGCATGGTATGAAAAGGAAATACTCACTTTCTTCAAGTTAAAATGCATACTTCTTTTTCTAGATGATTATGATAGCAATTTTGTAAATATTTTGATTCTCATAAATACGGGGAATTTTCTCTTGCCCTTATTTTCTGACCTCCTATTTTCCCCTTCTGTCTCCTTTAACTGGCTTCAAAGATTTGAAGTTGGCATTTTATGATATATTTCAGCTTATGACCTAAGTTAATGAAGAGAAATACCTTTCACATCATTAACAAAAATTAAAATAGCTTAAAAACACTTCGATACTATTTTTCTTTTTACAGGACAGTATCACCATCACTCAATCAAAAAACATGTATTACTTACTATGTGCTAGGCATTCAGATATACTTTCTCACCTTGATACTCTAGGTAAACTTATTAGAAAAATAAATATCATAGTAATTTCAATTTTTCAAGTGTCTAAAAAAAAGTGACTCATTTTCGACAAGTAGAACTTTAAAAAAAACAGAGAGGGACAATTAGAATACAAATTAAACAAAGAAACCAACCTACTATCTCATACCTTTAGAAATGTCTGAAACTGAGTAAAGGGAAAAAACCTTCTAGAGACCATCTAGTTTTATACTTTGTTAATAAAAAATTGCTATAGCAATTTTTTTGTTCTAAATGAAATACACTTAAAATACCCAAATATTCAATTCTGCATTTGATGTGGGAAGTGTATTTGATGTCTTCTATGATTTTTTTTTTTTTTTTTTGAATTAGAGTCTCACTGTGTTGTCCAGGATAAAGTGTAGTGGTACTATCACAGCTCCCGTAGCCTCAACCTCCTGGGCTTAAGTGATCCTCCTATTTCAGCCTCCTGAATAGCTAGGAATACAGGTGTGTGTCACCATGCCTGGCTTTTTTATTTGTCTAAATAATTTGAAAATTAATTAAAAAAAATTTTTTTTTGTAGAGATGAAGTCTTGCTATGTTGCCCAGGCTGGTCTCAAAATCCTGGGCTCAAGCAATCCTTCCACCTTGGCCTCCCAAAGTGCTGGGATTACTGGTGTGAGCCATTGAGCCTAGTCTGGATTTTAATAATCACTTTACTGTTTGATCAGGGAACTTGGAGCTCAGAGGTCTTTCCTAAAATGCCTTTTGGGGATCTAGCATATTGATTTGTCCCTGCAAGCTTGCATCCATTCTCAACTATGTCCTAATAACATCACAAAGCACCTGGAAAGCAACCACAAACATAATGGTCTCCTACAAGAGCCTACATTCTACAATATACTACCCACTTTCCTTTCCTTTGAGTAAAAAACCTGCACATAACGAAAAACTGATGGATACAAAAATATCATTAGGCTTTCTGTAATTTTAAAAATTTTGCCTATATTCATGTCTCAACTCACTAAATACAGTCCTGAGTATGCTTATTCATCAAAAAATTATTATCCAATTGACATGAAATATCATTCACACTAACTCTCAAATTTCTTTCTGTAGTGAAACATTTAGTTCATCAATACTATTGGAATTAGAATACTAAATGCACCCCTAAAATCTTCTCAAATAGACAAAATCTCAAATGTAAAAAAATTAATTTTAGGATACTTTGAGAAAAAATTAAAGTATCAATTATTTCATAAATTGTAGTTACAATTAAGTATCTCTGAGGTTCAAGCTCTGACATAATATAACTGCATACAAAATTATTGTGTTTTCACACTTGAAGTCCCAACTGCCCAACTCCCACAACTCTTCCCTCCACTTAATGGGCAGGTGCTGTATCTATTTTAAGAAGTAGTCAGTGGGAACAAAGACAAATAAAATATACAAAAAAGGTAATAAAGTAAACTTGTTCTTTTAAAGAGAATGATTGAGTACCTAATATGTAACCAGACACTGCCCAAGATGTTACAAATAAGAAGATAGGCTATAGCCTTTGTCCTAGAGATTTTAGTTTGTAAGGACAGACACAAACAAATGGCTACAATAAGTATGATGTTTTAGGAACAACAGTGCCACAAGTATGAAGCTGGGGCATTAAGAAAAAAATAGCAGCTTATTAGGAGAAGAAATATAAGTACAAAGGCTTGAATGAGTAAAATATGTCATGCTCAAGATCGTTTTTTTTTTTTTTTGAGTTGGAGTCTCACTCTGCCGTCCAGACTGGAGTGCAGTGGCCGCTCCTGGCCACTGCAGCCTCGACCTGCTGGGCTCTGGCAGTCCTTCCGCCTCAGCCTTCCAAGTAAGCTGGAACTACAGGTGCGCGCTACCATATTTGGCTAATTTTTGATTTATTGTAGAGATGAGGTCTCACCAAGTTGCCCAGGCAGGTCTTGAACCCTTGGGCTCAATCCACTCACCTTGGTCTCCCAAAGCTCAGGATTACAGGCTGAGCCACCAAGCCCGGCATGCTCAAGATCTATACAGAGTTAGGAATACTTACACCACAGAATCTGAGGGACAATATAGCAATGAGTAATTTGAAGAATAATTGAGAACCAGATCAGGAATACCACACAGAGTTTAATCTTTTTCCTGTAGATTGATGGTTTTTTGAACTGAGATCTTTAGGTCCCTGGGGTTCACAGAACTATTCAGGGCCACTCTGAAGAGGGGGTAGGTAGGTGTCCCCAAGAACCCTGCATCACATCCATCTCTGTGCTGGTCAGATGAATTTCATTTTAATTGCAAAAACTTTAGGGAAGGGGGAAAGTATCTATCGCTTTTATAAAGTTTGACAATGGGTATCCATCAAAGGGTAGCAAAAAGGGGTATAGATAATCAGATTTGCATTTAAGAATTAGCATATTTTAAACTGGTCATAAAGGAAGAAAAACAGAAGAATAGAGGCATAGGGAACAATCAGGAAATAATTCACAGAAGTAAAGGAGATTCTAAAGAGTGGAAAGAATGGGTAGAGTTGTATATAAACTGGCTTTGGAGTGTGGGTGAAAAAGAAAATAGTAAAGCTCTTTTTCAACAAATGCAATGTTCTTAATGAAGTAGGAATGAGCTGGCAAGCAGGATTTAAGGTGTGTGCGTATGCACATTTGTGTGCACATGTGTGAGTGTAGGGAGGATTCAAGATCTTGAGAAGATGGCTGAGGTCTTTTATACTTTTAAAGTCCTTCCAAAACCCTCACCAAGATTCAAGGACTGTACATACCCTGGGTTGAGAATTACAAAAGAGTTAGACACATAGGTGACATTATTGTCAGCCCCTCATGGGTATTTATGGTTTCTAGCATACATAGAGTCAACCAATCATAGATTGAAAATATTTAGAAAAAAAATGAATGGTTGTGTCTTTATTGAACATATACAGATTTTTAAATTTTTATTATTTCCCAAACATTATAGTATAACAATTATTTACATAGTATTCACATTGAATTATGTATTATAAGTAATCTAGAGATGATTCAAAGTATTCAGAAGGATATATATAACTTACATGCAAGCATGACACATTTTATATAAGGGACATGAGCTTTCACAGATTTTGGATGAATATCAAGAGACAACTGTAATTATATGATCACAGATTCTCCTAGAAAATCATTACTTGTTCTCCCAATTTTCTCAACATTAAAAAAGTTAATGCAAACTATTTTCACATTTTGAGAGAAATGACCAGATTAATATGTGTAAACATTTCTAGTGCCTTTATTTGCACTGCAACTTTCTTTCAGAATACAAAGTTTTCTCACTAAGACTTTCATTTCTGCTTAAAATACCCTGAGATCCATAAAGGCATCTGATACTTCACTTTTGATGAAGAAACTGAAACTCAAGAATGGTGAAAATGACTTTCAGAGAGTGCAGTCTATTTTAGCATGGTACACTTGTTCTAAACTCATAGGACATGTCTTTGGTTGTTACTTATTAATGCAAAAATATTATAGAGTTATTTGTGAATCTAGGGAGTGCCAACGTTCTCAGCTGAATTCCATGAGAATGTCAATGGTTTTCACTAATTCAGTCCTTTGGAACACACAGAATACTGACACCAGTCTGGGCCTTAACATACACACAAGACACCACATGAGAGGGTTTGCTTTCACATAGTTCAGTTATGCATTGTATCGTACTGTGGTGGCATGTGCAATGGAGAGAGTAAAGAAGTACATAAGGAAAAAAATGTAGGGCTATTATAAATAGAAAAATGAACATATCTCTTATTTATACTTCTCATTTGCTAGTTACATTTTATTAAAAAAATAACAAATGGGTAGCAGAAAAATTGTTTAAAGACTACAGTTTGAAGAGCACTTTATGAGATTATCTCTAGGGTCTATTTTTGCTTTAAAATTCTGTGACTCAAAGGATAAACTAATTGGGCTTGTTAGAGCAATAACTATGGATTTCAGTTTATAAAAATGGCCTTTAAAGAAGGAGCACTGAAGTCTTAATTCTAAAGTCTAGGTGGCAATCTAAATTTGAAGAATAATCAGGAGGCAAATCAGTAAAATCAAGCAGAGAGTTATATCTATTTCCCAAGAGGTCAATTATTTTGTAGGCCAATAAGATATACCACTTTTCTTCAGAATTAAAAACAAAAAGAGTACAACATCAGAAATACCGATTCCTTCTCAAACTATTAGAGATTAGATAGATGACTTATTTTAAATCAGGAAACTTCAACTATGATTGCAGTTGTGAGAAAATGGTTAACAAGTCAAAAAAATTGAAGCTTCTAAACAAGTTGGATATGTTTCATAAGGGTAAAAAATGTCTACATTAATTAGGAGAAAGGCTACAAGACAGTGCTTACAGGCATATCACACATTCCAGTCCTATTTTCTACAAGCAAACTGGCAAAATACAAATCACTAACACAGGCAGTATGGCGAGCAGGGGGTGGTGGGATGGGAATTTTCAATATGGATAGTTGGGGTTAGACCAGGTTCTGTGATAGGTAGTGACATTACCTTAACGAAGTCATACAACATATTTGGGTATCATTATTTCTTCTATAAAATGAGCTAATTGGACTAGGTGATATTTAATGGCTCCAAATCAATAAATGTTATTCTCTGCCTCTCCAACTTCGTATAAAATTTGGATACTCATATTATGCAAACTCTCTCACTACTGGCCAACATGAACTCTATATAAGGTAACCTCTACTCTGCCTCTGCCTCCCACCACTTGCCCTCTGCCTGGCCCACCTTTGTCCTTGAAGCCAACATCCTTATTTCACTCCACCTCATGCTATTCCCCCTCCATGTCTTCTCCAATGGAAGGTCCTTCCTTGCTACCTATTCACATTCTTCCCATCTTTCAAGATCCAGGCCATGCGCTGCCACCTTCCCTTGTGAAGCCTCCTCTCACTGCTACAGTCCAGAAGGACTGTGCCATTCCTCGAACCTCCGAAAATCTTGTGCATATCACTGACTTGAGTATATGTGTAAATATTTATTGATGGTATATGATTAAACTGTGTAAGATGCTCTGATTCTCTCTGAATCTCTGTGTAAACCATTTACTACTCTAGGTCTTTATGGCTCTTCCCCCATGTAATTATGGTTTGTTCTTTCTTTTTTTTTTTTGATTTGGAGTCTCACTCTATGGCCCACACTGAAGTGCAGTGGTACATTCACGGCCACCCCAGTGTCGACCCGCTGGGTTCCGGCGTCCTTCCGCCTTAGCCTTCCAAGTAGCTGGAACTACAGGTGTGCACTACAATACCTGGCTCGTTTTTTAAAAATGTATTGTAGAAAGCCGGGCTCGGTGGCTCAGCCTGTAATCCCGCGCCTTTGGGAGGCTGAGGTGAGTGGATTGCCTGAGCCCGCAGGTTCGAGACCCGCCTGGGCAGCGAGACCTCATCTCTACAATAAATC